>NC_060176.1:85435312-85585312 GCF_021184085.1 Oncorhynchus gorbuscha
AGCTTTACCTAGCATGGACTTGTAGATGACCTGGAGCCAGTGGGTCTGGCGACGAATATGTAGTGAGTGCCAGCCGACTAGAGCATACAAGTCGCAGTGGTGGGTGGTATAAGGTGCTTTAGTGACAAAACGGATGGCACTGTGATAGACTGCATCCAGTTTGCTGAGTAGAGTGTTGGAAGCCATTTTGTAGATGACATCGCCGAAGTCGAGGATCGGTAGGATAGTCAGTTTTACTAGGGTAAGCTTGGCGGCATGAGTGAAGGAGGCTTTGTTGCAGAATAGAAAGCCGACTCTTGATTTGATTTTCGATTGGAGATGTTTGATGTGAGTCTGGAAGGAGAGTTTGCAGTCTAGCCAGACACCTAGGTACTTATAGATGTCCACATATTCAAGGTCGGAACCATCCAGGGTGGTGATGCTAGTCGGGCATGCGGGTGCAGGCAGCGATCGGTTGAAAAGCATGCATTTGGTTTTACTCGCGTTTAAGAGCAGTTGGAGGCCACGGAAGGAGTGCTGTATGGCATTGAAGCTCGTTTGGAGGTTAGATAGCACAGTGTCCAATGACGGGCCAAAAGTATATAGAATGGTGTCGTCTGCGTACAGGTGGATCAGGGAATCGCCCGCAGCAAGAGCAACATCAATGATATATACAGAGAAAAGAGTCGGCCTGAGAATTGAACCCTGTGGCACCCCCATAGAGACTGCCAGAGGACCGGACAGCATGCCCTCCGATTTGACACACTGAACTCTGTCTGCAAAGTAATTGGTGAACCAGGCAAGGCAGTCATCCGAAAAACCGAGGCTATTGAGTCTGCCGATAAGAATATGGTGATTGACAGAGTCGAAAGCCTTGGCGAGGTCGACGAAGACGGCTGCACAGTACTGTCTTTTATCGATGGCAGTTATGATATCGTTTAGTACCTTGAGTGTAGCTGAGGTGCACCCGTGACCGGCTCGGAAACCAGATTGCACAGCGGAGAAGGTACGGTGGGATTCGAGATGGTCAGTGACCTGTTTGTTGACTTGGCTTTCGAAGACCTTAGATAGGCAGGGCAGGATGGATATAGGTCTATAACAGTTTGGGTCCAGGGTGTCTCCCCCCTTTGAAGAGGGGGATGACTGCGGCAGCTTGCCAATCCTTGGGGATCTCAGACGATATGAAAGAGAGGTTGAACAGGCTGGTAATAGGGGTTGCGACAATGGCGGCAGATAGTTTCAGAAATAGAGGGTCCAGATTGTCAAGCCCAGCTGATTTGTACGGGTCCAGGTTTTGCAGCTCTTTCAGAACATCTGCTATCTGGATTTGGGTAAAGGAGAACCTGGAGAGGCTTGGGCGAGGAGCTGCGGGGGGGGGGGGCAGAGCTGTTGGCCGAGGTTGGAGTAGCCAGGCGGAAGGCATGGCCAGCCGTTGAGAAGTGCTTATTGAAGTTTTCGATAATCATGGATTTATCGGTGGAGACCGTGTTACCTAGCCTCAGTGCAGTGGGCAGCTGGGAGGAGGTGCTCTTGTTCTCCATGGACTTCACAGTGTCCCAGAACTTTTTGGAGTTGGAGCTACAGGATGTAAACTTCTGCCTGAAGAAGCTGGCCTTAGCTTTCCTGACTGACTGCGTGTATTGGTTCCTGACTTCCCTGAACAGTTGCATATCACGGGGGCGATTCGATGCCATTGCAGTCCGCCACAGGATGTTTTTGTGCTGGTCGAGGGCAGTCAGGTCTGGAGTGAACCAAGGGCTGTATCTGTTCTTGGTTCTGCATTTTTTGAACGGAGCATGCTTATCTAAAATGGTGAGGAAGTTACTTTTAAAGAATGACCAGGCATCCTCAACTGACGGGATGAGGTCAATGTCCTTCCAGGATACCCGGGCCAGGTCGATTAGAAAAGCCTGCTCACAGAAGTGTTTTAGGGAGCGTTTGACAGTGATGAGGGGTGGTCGTTTGACTGCGGCTCCGTGGCGGATACAGGCAATGAGGCAGTGGTCGCTGAGATCCTGGTTGAAGACAGCGGAGGTGTATTTGGAGGGCCAGTTGGTCAGGATGACGTCTATGAGGGTGCCCTTGTTTACAGAGTTAGGGTAGTACCTGGTGGGTTCCTTGATGATTTGAGTGAGATTGAGGGCATCTAGCTTAGATTGTAGGACTGCCGGGGTGTTAAGCATATCCCAGTTTAGGTCACCTAACAGAACAAACTCTAGATGGGGGGCAATGGGGGGTGAAGCTAGATGGGGGGCGATCAATTCACAAATGGTGTCCAGGGCACAGCTGGGAGCTGAGGGTGGTCGGTAGCAGGCGTCAACAGTGAGAGACTTATTTCTGGAGAGAGTAATTTTCAAAATTAGTAGTTCAAACTGTTTGGGTATGGACCTGGAAAGTATGACATTACTTTGCAGGCTATCTCTGCAATAGACTGCGACTCCGCCCCCTTTGGCAGTTCTATCTTGACGGAAGATGTTATAGTTGGGTATGGAAATCTCTGAATTTTTGGTGGCCTTCCTGAGCCAGGATTCAGACACGGCAAGGACATCAGGGTTAGCAGAGTGTGCTAAAGCAGTGAGTAAAACAAACTTAGGGAGGAGGCTTCTGATGTTGACATGTATAAAACCAAGGCTTTTTCGATCACAGAAGTCAACAAATGAGGGTACCTGGGGACATGCAGGGCCTGGGTTTACCTCCACATCACCCACGGAACAGAGAAGGAGTAGTATGAGGGTGCGGCTAAAGGCTATCAAAACTGGTCGCCTAGAGCTTTGGGGGCAGAGGATAAGAGGAGCAGGTTTCTGGGCATGGTAGAATATATTCAGGGCATAATGCGCAGACAGGGGTATGGTGGGGTGCGGGTACAGCGGAGGTAAGCCCAGGCACTGGGTGATGATGAGAGAGGTTGTATCTCTGGACATGCTGGTTGTAATGGGTGAGGTCACCGCATGTGTGGGAGGTGGGACAAAGGAGGTAACAGGGGTATGCAGAGTGGATCTAGGGGCTCCATTGTGAACTAAAACAATGATAACTAACCTGAACAACAGTATACAAAGCATATTGACATTTGAGAGAGACATACAGCGAGGCATACAGTAATCACAGGTGTTGAATTGGGAAAGCTAGCTAAAAAAGTAGGCGAGGCTAATCAGCTAGCACAACAAGTCAATCACCACCTTCCGGAGACACCTGAAACCCCACCTCTTTAAGGAATACCTAGGATAGGTTAAGTAATCCCTCTCACCCCACCCCCCTAAGTTTTAGATGCACTATTGTTAAGTGACTGTCCCACTGGATGTCATAAGGTGAATGCACCAATTTGTAAGTCGCTCTGGATAAGAGCGTCTGCTAAATGACTTAAATGTAATGTAAATGTAACAAACAGCAGGTAAAATGGCGTTGACTAGGCAACTGGGCCGACAGATAAAACAAACAAGCAGAAAGGAGTACCGTGATTAATGGACAGTCCAGTGTGCGTCAGCTATGTAGCCAAGAGATCAGTGTCCAGGGGGAAGCGGTGGATGGGCAGGGAAGCTGGACTGGCGAGTGTTATCCAGGTTTAAAGAGAAACTAACAATGACTGGATAGCTTGTAGCTAGTTAGCTGGTTAGCGTCTGGAGGTTCTTGAGTGAGTCATAAAAATAAAATTAAAAGTAATAGCGATTCCGTATCACAGTGGGTGAGGCAGGTTTCCGGGAGGTATAAATAAATAAAAAATTTAAAAAATAAAAAAGAGATAGAAAGTAAATGGGTTCAGAGAGTGTTTGGGACGCGGTGTTTCAGACGGTTAGCAGGCCTGTGCTATCAAGCTAACAGTTCGTAGGCCCGGGCTAGACAAGCTAGCCGTTAGCAGGCCGAATTAGCAAGCAGGGAGATAGCGAGGGCTAGAGAGTTAACCTTTGAGGGACGTCGCGATGGGGTGAGTCTGTTTATTCCTCTTCATGCGGTGACATCGACAGACCGGTCGTGGGCCCGGGTAATTGTAGCCCAGGAGTATGCTACAGGTGCTCTAGTACGCTAGGTGAGCTGGAGACACAGCGTATCAGAAAGCTCGCGGGCCTTGGCCAGCAGATGGATCTTTGGTGATGTCGCAACGGAAAAGCCTGTTGAAACCACCTCGGACGATTATGTCGGCGGACCAGTCGTGATGGATCGGCGGGGCTCCGTGTCGGCAGTAAAGGGTCCAGGCCAATTGGCAAGAGAGGTAATGTTGGACCTCTTCGGCTAGTCGGGAGATGGGCTTAGCTCGAGGCTAGCTCAAGGCTAACTAGTGCTTGCTTTGGGACAGAGACGTTAGCCAGGAGTAGCCACACGGATTGCAGCTAGCTAGTTGCGATGATCTGTTGTAAAGGTTCAGAGCTTGCGGTAGGAATCCGGAGATGTGGTAGAGAAAAAGCAGTCTGATATGCTCTGGGTTGATGTCGCGCTGGTGTCCTAGTTAGCTTTGAAGACCGCTAGCAGTGGCTAACTGAGTACTAGCTAGTAGCTAGTTAGCTGGCTAGCTTCTGATGGGGGTTCCGGTTCTAAAGTATAGAAAAAGCAGATCCGTACCACATTTTGGGTGATGCGGGTTGCAGGAGAGTATATTCAGCCTATAGTTGGAAAGTGAGATTAAAATATGTACGAAATATATACAGAAAAAAAAACAAGACAAGACAAAACACATGTCCGACTGCTACGCCATCTTGGAACGCTTTGTGTGTGTGTGTGTGTGTGTGTGTGTGTGTGTGTGTGTGTGTGTGTGTGTGTGTGTGTGTGTGTGTGTGTGTGTGTGTGTGTGTGTGTGTGTGTGTGTGTGTGTGTGTGTGTGTGTGTGTGTGTGTGTGTGTGTGTGTGTGTGTGTGTACATGTGTGTGTGTGTGTGTGTACATGTGCAGGGTGTGTGTGTGTGTACATGTGCAGGGTGTGTGTGTGTGTACATGTGCAGGGTGTGTGTGTACATGTGCAGGGTGTGTGTGTACATGTGCAGGGTGTGTGTGTGTACATGTGCAGTGTGTGTGTGTGCAGGGTGTGTGTGTGTGTGTGTGTGTGTGTGTACGTGTGCAGGGTGTGTGTGTGTGTGTGTGTGTGTGTGTGTGTGTGTGTGTGTGTGTGTGTGTGTGTGTGTGTGTGTGTGTGTGTGTGTGTGTGTGTGTGTGTGTGTGTGTGTGTGTGTGTGTGTGTGTGTGTGTGTGTGTGTGTACATGTGCAGGGTGTGTGTGTGTGTACATGTGCAGGGTGTGTGTGTACATGTGCAGGGTGTGTGTACATGTGCAGGGTATGTGTGTACATGTGCAGGGTGTGTGTGTACATGTGCAGGGTGTGTGTGTACATGTGCAGGGTATGTGTGTACATGTGCAGGGTGTGTGTGTACATGTGCAGGGTGTGTGTGTATATCTGGAGTTGACTCCACTCTCCGTGTTTAAGGGACAGAGAAGTTTCCCATCCAATAAGAGTGATAGTAATTAAGATGATGTTAATGATGCTAGCCGGACTCTAGAGCTGTGTCTCTAAACCTTACTAGCTGTTAAATCATTCCTCTGACCTTGTTTCCTCAAGGTTTAACAAGTCTTCCTTAGTGTCTCTAAACCTTACTAGCCGTTAAATCATTCCTCTGACCTAGTTTCCTCAGGGTTTAACAAGTCTTCCTTAGTGTCTCTAAACCTTACTAGCTGTTAAATCAATCCTCTGACCTTGTTTCCTCAGGGTTTAACAAGTCTTCCAGAGTGTCTTGGTTATGTTCACACCAAATTCGTCTTTTGTCCTCGTCTTGTCGTGTCCTGTATATATATATATATATATTTACAACTTTTTTCACATACATTTTATTTTTATTTGCCATCAACTCATCTTCAAAACACTCTCCTGCAACCCGCCTCACCAATTTATATTTATAAAAAAGTATTATTTACCTCAAATCTGTAATCCTCCATGAAGCTAGCCAGAAATTCCAAGAAGCTAGCCAGAAACTAGCCAGAAGCTAGCCAGGAGCTAGCCAGAAGCTAGCCCAGACGCTAATCCAGAAGCTAATTAGAAGCTAGTTCAGAAGCTAGTTAGCTTCTTTACTGGCAAATCATTAGTATTCAGCTAACCACGGTTTGTGGTCATCAGCTATCCTTTAGCTGACTGTAAGTCGCTTTGGATAAAAGCGTCTGCTAAATGGCATATATTATTATTATTATTATAAATCTATCGCCAGTTTTGTACGGCGCAGCGCGGCTTGGAACGGAACATACCGGACCAATTTCTCTCTCTCTTACAAATTCTCTCTCCAATTTGTAAGTCGCTCTGGATAAGAGCGTCTGCTAAATGACTTAAATGTAAATGTAAATGTAATGTCCCTGGATTTCAACTGCTCTCTGGACATTCATACCCGGATCTCACAGCTAGCTAGCTGCTATCCGTGTGACTATCGGCTTTCGTCGATTCCGGAGCAAACATCAATTATTCCGGAGCTAGCCAGCTCCGTCAATCACTCCTGAGTTCCAGCAATCACTCCGGGGCTGCAGTCACCTATCCGGACCCGTTTTACTGCCTACGCGGAGCCCCACCGGGCCTTCACAACTGGACTGCCGACGTTCTCTACCCGAAGGAGATCCGGCTGGCTCCTCCGTCGCGACGTTACCTGAACGCCCATCTGCGGCCTGCTAACCGTTAGCTGTCTTACCGGCTGCTATCTGAATAGACAATCGGACAATTTATTTATTTTTAATATTATTATGTTTTCTTCTTGGGCCTCTATAACTATATCTATTGTTTTTATTTTTGTTGTGTGATTTGGATTAATCCCCTCTACCAAACGGAATAATAATAATAATAATATATGCCATTTAGCAGACGCTTTTATCCAAAGCGACTTACAGTCATGTGTGCATACATTCTACGTATGGGTGGTCCCGGGGATCGAACCCACTACCCTGGCGTTACAAGCGCCATGCTCTACCAACTGAGCTACAGAACCCCACTAATCTACTGACGGAACGCAAGAGGTGGCTAACAGACCTCCATCCTATGCTAGCTTGCTACCGATGTCCTGGCTAGCTGTCTAAATCGCCGTGACCCCCAACCAACCTCTCCACTCACTGGACTCTTTTGATCACTCGACTAAGGATGCCTCTCCTTAATGTCAATATGTCTTGTCCATTGCTGTTCTGGTTAGTGTTTATTGGCTTATTTCACTGTAGAGCCTCTAGTCCTGCTCACTATACCTTATCCAACCTATTAGTTCCACCACCCACACATGCAATGACATCTCCTGGTTTCAATGATGTTTCTAGAGACAATATCTCTCTCTTCATCACTCAATACCTAGGTTTACCTCCACTGTATTCACATCCTACCATACCTTTGTCTGTACATTATACCTTGATGCTATTTTATCGCCCCCAGAAACCTCCTTTTACTCTCTGTTCCAGACGTTCTAGATGACCAATTCTTATTGCTTTTAGCCGCACCCTTATTCTACTCCTCCTATGTTCCTCTAATGTAGAGGTGAATCCAGGCCCTGCAGTGCCTAGCTCCACTCCTATTCCCCAGGCGCTCTCTTTTGACGACTTCTGTAACCGTAATAGCCTTGGTTTCATGCATGTTAACATTAGAAGCCTCATCCCTAAGTTTGTTCTATTCACTGCTTTAGCACACTCTGCCAACCCGGATGTTCTAGCTGTGTCTGAATCCTGGTTTAGGAAGACCACCAAAAATGCAGAAATTTTAATTCCAAACTACAACATTTTCAGACAAGATAGAACTGCCAAAGGGGGCGGTGTTGCAATCTACTGCAAAGATAGCCTGCAGAGTTCTGTCCTACTATCCAGGTCTGTACCCAAACAATTTGAACTTCTACTTTAAAAAATCCACCTCTCTAAAAACAAGTCTCTCACCGTTGCCGCCTGCTATAGACCACCCTCTGTCCCCAGCTGTGCTCTGGACACCATATCTGAACTGATTGCCCCCCATCTATCTTCAGAGTTCGTGCTGCTAGGCGACCTAAACTGGAACATGCTTAACACCCCAGCCATCCTACAATCTAAACTTGATGCCCTCAATCTCACACAAATTATCAATGAACCTACCAGGTACCTCCCCAAAGCCTTAAACACAGGCACCCTCATAGATATCATTCTAACCAACTTCCCCTCTAAATACACCTCTGCTGTCTTCGACCAAGATCTCAGCGATCACTGCCTCATTGCCTGCATCCGTAATGGGTCAGCGGTCAAACGACCTCCACTCATCACTGTAAAACGCTCCCTGAAACACTTCAGCGAGCAGGCCTTTCTAATCGACCTGGCCGGGGTATCCTGGAAGGATATTGATCTTATCCCGTCAGTAGAGGATGCCTGGATATTTTTTTTAAATGCCTTCCTAACCATCTTAAATAAACATGCCCCATTCAAGAAATTTAGAACCAGGAACAGATATAGCCCTTGGTTCTCCCCAGACCTGACTGCCCTTAACCAACACAAAAACATCCTATGGTGTTCTGCATTAGCATCGAACAGCCCCCGTGATATGCAGCTGTTCAGGGAAGCAAGAAACCATTATACACAGGCAGTTAGAAAAGCCAAGGCTAGCTTTTTCAAGCAGACCCTTTCTAAAATTGTCTGCCGAAATTGTTGCCACCCCTATTACTAGCCTGTTCAACCTCTCTTCCGTGTCGTCTGAGATTCCCAAAGATTGGAAAGCAGCTGCGGTCAACCCCCTCTTCAAAGGGAGGGACACTCTTGACCCAAACTGCTACAGACCTATATCTATCCTACCATGCCTTTCTAAGGTCTTCGAAAGCCAAGTCAACAAACAGATTACCGACCATTTCGAATCTCACCATACCTTCTCTGCTATGCAATCTGGTTTCAGAGCTGGTCATGGGTGCACCTCAGCTACGCTCAAGGTCCTAAACGATATCTTAACCGACATTGATAAGAAACATTACTGTGCAGCCGTATTCATTGATCTGGCCAAGGCTTTCGACTCTGTCAATCACCACATCCTCATCGGCAGACTCGACAGCCTTGGTTTCTGAAATGATTGCCTCGCCTGGTTCACCAACTACTTCTCTGATAGAGTTCAGTGTGTCAAATCGGAGGGTCTGTTGTCCGGACCTCTGGCAGTCTCTATGGGGGTGCCACAGGGTTCAATTCTTGGACCGACTCTCTTCTCTGTATACATTAATGAGGTCCCTCTTGTTGCTGGTGAGTCTCTGATCAACCTCTACGCAGACGACACCATTCTGTATACTTCCGGCCCTTCTTTGGACACTGTGTTAAGAACCCTCCAGGCAAGCTTCAATGACATACAACTCTCCTTCCGTGGCCTCCAATTGCTCTTAAATACAAGTAAAACTAAATGCATGCTCTTCAACCGATCGCTACCTGCACCTACCCGTCTGTCCAACATCACTACTCTGGACGGCTCTGACTTAGAATACGTGGACAACTACAAATACTTAGGTGTCTGGTTAGACTGTAAACTCTCCTTCCAGACCCATATCAAACATCTCCAATCCAAAGTTAAATCTAGAATTGGCTTCCTATTTCGCAACAAAGCATCCTTCACTCATGCTGCCAAAGATACCCTTGTAAAACTGACCATCCTACCGATCCTCAACTTCGGCGATGTCATTTACAAAATAGCCTCCAATACCCTACTCAACAAATTGGATGCAGTCTATCACAGTGCAATCCGTTTTGTCACCAAAGCCCCATATACTACCCACCATTGCGACCTGTACGCTCTCGTTGGCTGGCCCTCGCTTCATACTCGTCGCCAAGCCCACTGGCTCCATATCATCTACAAGACCCTGCTAGGTAAAGTCCCCCCTTATCTCAGCTCGCTGGTCACCATAGCATCTCCCACCTGTAGCACACGCTCCAGCAGGTATATCTCTCTAGTCACCCCCAAAACCAATTCTTTCTTTGGCCGCCTCTCCTTCCAGTTCTCTGCTGCCAATGACTGGAACGAACTACAAAAATCTCTGAAACTGGAAACACTTATCTCCCTCACTAGCTTTAAGCACCAACTGTCAGAGCAGCTCACAGATTACCGCACCTGTACATAGCCCACCTATAATTTAGCCCAAACAACTACCTCTTTCCCAACTGTATTTAATTTATTTATTTATTTTGCTCCTTTGCACCCCATTATTTTTATTTCTACTTTGCACATTCTTCCATTGCAAAACTACCATTCCAGTGTTTTACTTGCTATATTGTATTTACTTTGCCACCATGGCCTTTTTTTGCCTTTACCTCCCTTCTCACCTCATTTGCTCACATCGTATATAGACTTGTTTATACTGTATTATTGACCGTATGTTTGTTTTACTCCATGTGTAACTCTGTGTCGTTGTATCTGTCGAACTGCTTTGCTTTATCTTGGCCAGGTCGCAATTGTAAATGAGAACTTGTTCTCAACTTTCCTACCTGGTTAAATAAAGGTGAAATAAAATTTTAAAAATAATACAATTAGACAAATATGACTCTATGTATGAGACAGGAAGCTATTCGTGAATGTGTCATTTCACATCCCAAAAGGGGCGGGCCCAGGTACACCAACACATTATTTTGGCATTAATACATGTCACATATCAGTTTGCAAACAATATATAAAATATATATAATTTAGTTAATAAAGCCGCATACAAACATGGTCTCTTTTTTGTTTTCTTGAGTAAAGCAGCTCCAAAAAGCAGGTGTTTTAGCCGAGCTCAGTGTTTTCTGTGGTGGTGGGGCGAGCCAAGTCACTCATGGGGACACTACATCACCGCCAAGTATAAGGGTAGAGATACAAAATTCAAGCCTCTTGGGTGATGCCATAGAGTTACATTAGAAGTACCCATCCAAGAAGGCTCAAGGTCATTGGCCACAGATAAAATGTACAGTAGCTTTGATTGCACTGATCATGTCAACATAATATAATAATAATAATATATGCCATTTAGCAGACGCTTTTATCCAAAGCGACTTACAGTCATGTGTGCATACATTCTACGTATGGGTGGTCCCGGGGATCGAACCCACTATCCTTGCGTTACAAGCGCCATGCTCTACCAACTGAGCTACAGAAGGACCACATACTTTCAAAATCTTAGCTAGCCATGATCGTCATGCATCAAGTCGAGAATCTACTGGCAAATCCTTTTTAACCATTGTCATATAAAGAGAAATAATGAAGAGAATTTATAGATAAAATGGATCGGTGTTCATCTGACATTGGACATAAACATTACACAACAAGTTGGAAATCGCAAATTCAACAATGAGTGGTTTGGAAGGAATCAGTGACAGTGGCTAACTGCAAGCATTGCAAAGCAATCACTAGCCTGTTATTCAGTGGAGTAGCTGTGTGGTCCCAAATCTGCGATTAAGGGTCTCTTTTTCAAATAAAAAATGAGAAACATTCAACATTGGCCATGCTGACACTGAAGCATGGTTTGTGCCGCGCTCAAAACAACTGTTAACTCGGAACTGCGAAACCTTGACTTCAGTGAATTCAAGACAGCTGGGAAGTCGGGAATAAACACGCTCCGACTGGGAAAATACGTTTTGAACGGTCATCTCTTGTAAATCCTCTTTCTCTAGCTACGACTTTAAGATCAATGACGCCATCATGCAACCTTCCCAGTTGTCTTGAAAGCACCATAAACCCAGAGAATGCCAGACTTTAATGACAACATTTACCCATGAAGGATCGCCGCGCCAACTTCCTGTTCAAGTGAGCACAGCACAACAAGGTGAGTACAAAAATGTTGTGTATGCTGCTGCATAAATGATGTAATATGCCAGGGAGATATGTATACTGTAGCTAATGAAGTAATACTAAGAGTATATTGTATAGTAAGATGTTAGTAGCCCATGTGCCTCACCCTAATAATTTGGTCTATTTACCCCTCTTAATTTCGCCTACTGTTCTGACTTGGTGATGCACATGTAGCCTATAACCTGTTTTTGAGAAATGTAATCATCAAATATTGTAAGAGCTTTCATTGTCTGCTTGTATGCCCTCTTTATTTATCTTACAGTTCTGACTTGGTGTACAAGGAGAACACTGTAAGAATGGCCCATGTTCTGAATTCTGTCGCTGTACGTTTCAAAAGTGCTGAACAAATAGTTAAATTGACTACGTCCGTCCTAGCTCACTCATTAATGTCTTAATTGAAATTACGGATTGCCTCTTATCCGCTTGTCGTCCCCCTATGTCATAGTTTGTACATATCAATCGCCATCAGAAACCACATTTGTTTAAGCAAGTCAGCCATATCAGCTATGTTCTTCTTGTCCAGATGGGTTAGGGCAGGCAGTGTGCAGTGTGGTTGAGATTGCATCATCTGTGGACCTATTTGGGCGGTAAGCAAATTTGAGTGGGTCTAGGGTGTCAGGTAGGGTGGAGGTGATATAATAATATAATAATAATATAATAATATATGCCATTTAGCAGACGCTTTTATCCAAAGCGACTTACAGTCATGTGTGCATACATTCTACGTATGGGTGGTCCCGGGGATCGAACCCACTACCCTGGCGTTACAAGCGCCATGCTCTACCAACTGAGCTACAGAAGGACCATGATATGGTCCTTGACTAGTCTCTCAAAGCACTTCATGATGATGGAAGTGAGTGCTACGGGGTGGTAGTCGTTTAGCTCAGTTACCTTAGCTTTCTTGGGAACAGGAACAATGGTGGCCCTCTTGAAGAATGTGGGAACAACAGACTGGGATAGGGATTGATTGAATATGTCCATAAACACACCAGCCAGCTGGTCTGTGCATGCTCTGAGGGCACGGCTGGGGATGCCGTCTGGGCCTGCAGCCTTGCGAGGGTTGGCACGTTTAAATGTTTTACTCACCTCGGCTGCAGTGAAGGAGAGTCCGCATGTTTTGGTTGCGGGCCGTGTCAGTGACACTGTATTGTCCTCAAAGCGGGAAAAAAAAGTTATTTAGTCTGCCTGGGAGCAAGACATCCTGGTCCGTGACGGAGCTGGTTTTCTTTTTGTAATCCGTGATTGACTGTAGACCCTGCCACATACCTCGTGTCTGAGTTGTTGAATTGAAATTCTACTTTGTCTCTATACTGACGCTTAGCTTGTTTGATTGCCTTGCGGAGGGAATAGCTACACTGTTTGTATTCGGTCATGTTTCCGGTCACCTTGCCCTGATTAAAAGCAGTGGTTCACGGTTAGAGCGTTGGACTAGTAACCGTAAGGTATCAAGTTCGAATCCCCGAGCTGACAAGGTACAAATCTGTCGTTCTGACCCCTGAACAGGCAGTTAACCCACTATTCCTAGGCCGTCATTGAAAATAAGAATGTGTTTTTCACTGACTTGCCTAGTAAAATAAAGGTAAAATAAAATTAAAATAAATTTCAGTTTCACGCAAATGCTGCCATCAATCCACGGTTTCTGGTTTGGGAATGTTTTAATCGTTGCTATGGGAACGACATCTTCAAAGCACGTTCTAATGAACTCGCTCACCGAATCAGCGTATTCGTCAATGTTGTTGTCTGACGCAATACGAAACATATCCCAGTCCACGTGATGGAAGCAGTCTTGGAGTGTGGAATCAGATTGGTCGGACCAGCGTTGAACAGACCTCAGCGTGGGAGCTTCTTGTTTTAGTTTCTGTCTGTAGGCAGGGATCAACAAAATGGAGTCATGGTCAGCTTTTCTGAAAGGAGGGCTGGGCAGGGCCTTATATGCAGAAATTGGAATAGCAATGATCCAAGGTTTTTCCAGCCCTGGTTGCGCAATCGATATGCTGATACAATTTAGGGAGTCTTGTTTTCAGATTAGCCTTGTTAAAATCCCCAGCTACAATGAATGCAGCCTCCGGATATATGGATTCCAGTTTGCAAAGAGTCAAATAAAGTTCGTTCAGAGCCATCGATGTGTCTGCTTGGGGGGGAATATATACGGCTGTGATTATAATCGAAGAGAATTCCCTTGGTAGATAATGCGGTCTACATTTGATCGTGAGGAATTCTAAATCCCAGTGGGTCACATTCCCAGTGGGTCAGAAGTTTACATACACTCAATTAGTATTTGGTAGCATTGCCTTTAAGTTGTTTAACTTGGGTCAAACATTTCGGGTAGCCTTCCACAAGCTTCCCACAATAAGTTGGGTGAATTCTGGCCCCTTCCTCCTGACAGAGCTGCTGTAACTGAGTCAGGTTTGTAGGCCTCCTTGCACACATAGTTTTCGGGCAAAAACCAAAATGTGCACCTCTTTGGGTCCCCAGGGCCAGGATTGAGAACCAGTTATTTAAAGCAACAGTGAACCTAATTGATTCCAGAATTGTAAATAAACCTCAGGAAGAATACCACCCCCACCAGGTGATTAGCCTTTATTCATGTTTATCCGATGTCCTTTTGACTTCGTTGAGAGAGATCTAGGCTCCCAGCGAAATGGCTTCCTCTGGTGACAGAAGAAGAGTTCTTCATTCTTTTGGAAAGGACTTAGTCTGGCTTGGTGTGGATTTACAATCAGAGGTGAGACAATTCTTTATAGAAGCGGAAGAATCTATGATTGATTAATTAGTGTTCTGATAGTAATTCCCCTGCTTCAGATTCAATAGTTACTATATTAGCTAATTGTTCATTACTGTGTAGCTTGTTGGCCAGTAAACAACAGGGACGATTACCATTGAAGTAATGGTTGAGTCTAACTCCATGGATGGCAAATTCTGCTCTCCGTCTGTCTAATAAATAAATACAGTTCTGGATTGACTTTGGACAGAGTAAAAGCTACCTGGTCTGATAATATTTGTTGAGAACATCAACATAGTTAACCACATTTCCAAATCTGATATCTTCTTCAATTGTGATTTATTCAACTCAGATGCAAATGTAGTTGCGTTATTTAAAAAAAACATTTGGTGGAATCCCAGAAAGCTTCCCTTGTTTCTAATGGATAATATAACTGAGCTTCCCTTGTTTCTAATGGATAATATAACTGAGCTTCCCTTGTTTCTAATGGATAATATAACTGAGCTTCCCTTGTTTCTAATGGATAATATAACTGAGCTTCCCTTGTTTCTAATGGATAATATAACTGAGCTTCCCTTGTTTCTAATGGATAATATAACTGAGCTTCCCTTGTTTCTAATAGATAATATAACTGAGCTTCCCTTGTTTCTAATGGATAATATAACTGAGCTTCCCTTGTTTCTAATGGATAATAATATAACTGAGCTTCCCTTGTTTCTAATGGATAATATAACTGAGCTTCCCTTGTTTCTAATGGATAATAATATAACTGAGCTTCCCTTGTTTCTAATGTCTCGCTCTCTCCTCGGTGGCATTATCTCCTGCTAAATGCCACCCCATAATGAGTGTCTGTCTGTGGGTTTGGGGGGATAGGATGGAGGTGGTGGGATTGAGACGCAGGGGCTTGAGGAAGTGTGTGTGTCTGTGAAGAGCTTAGTGATGGTAGGCGAACGTAAGAGCTGACTTGTTTATTCGTCCCCCCACTCCACCCGCCTCTCACTGGTCACCTCTCGCCTGCTAAATGCCATGCAAATGCTGCCGCGGCCGCCCCAGCTGCCAGTCAACCGGCGTTGGCATTCACCGCCCGCTACCCGCCAGAGCATTTAGAACCACCGCGATCTTTACTAAATGAGAAATCTCTACCTCTTCCCTCCTCTCCCCTATTTCTCCCTTCTCCTCCCCTATTTCTCGCCCCTTCTCCTCCCCTATTTCTCCCTTCTCCTCCCTTCTCCTCCCCTATTTCTCACCCCTTCTCCTCCCCTATTTCTCCCTTCTCCTCCCCTATTTCTCCCTTCTCCTCCCCTATTTCTCCCTTCTCCTCCCCTTTCCTCCCCTTTTCCTCCCTTTCCTCCCCTATTTCTCCCTTCTCCTCCCCTTTTTCTCCTCCCTTTCCTCCCTTTTCTCCCTTCTCCTCCCCTATTTCTCATTTTCCTCGCCTTTTCCTCCCTTTCCTCCTTCTCCTCCCCCTTTTTCTCCTCCCTTTCCTCCCTTTTTCTCCTTTCTCCTCCCCTTTTCCTCCCCTTTTTCTCCCTTCTCCTTCCCTATTTCTCCCCTTTTCCTCCCCTATTTCTCCCTTTCCTCCCTTTCCTCCCTATTTCTCCCTTCTCCTCCCCTTTCCTCCCTTTCCTCCACTTTTTCTCCGCCCTTTCCTCCCCCTTTTCTCCTTTCTCCTCCCCTTCTCCTCCCTTTCCTCCCCTTCTCCTCCCTTCTCCTCCCCTATTTCTCCCTTTCCTCCTTCCCTCCCTATTTCTCCCTTTTCCTCCCTTCTCCTCCCCTTTTCCTCCCCTTTTCTCCCTTCTCCTCCCTATTTCTCCCTTTTCCTCCCTTTTCTCCCATTTTCCTCCCCTATTTCTCCCTTTTCCTCCCCTATTGCCCCTTTTCCTCCCCTATTTCTCCCTTTTCCTCCCTATTTCTCCCTTTTCCTCCCCTTTTCTCCTCCCCCTATTTCTCCCTCTCCTCCCCTATTTCTCCCTTCTCCTCCCTATTTCTCCCTTCTCCTCCCCTATTTCTCCCTTCTCCTCCCCTATTTCTCCCTCTCCCCCCTATTTCTCCTCCCCTATTTCTCCCTTCTCCTCCCCTATTTCTCCCTTCTCCTCCCATTTTCCTCCCCCTATTTCTCCCTTCTCCTCCCCTCTCCTCCCCTCTCCTCCCCTATTTCTCCTCCCCTATTTCTCCCTTCTCCTCCCCTATTTCTCCCTTCTCCTCCCCTATTTCTCCCTTTTCCTCCCCTATTTCTCATCCCCTATTTCTCCCCTCCCCCCTATTTCTCCTCCCCTATTTCTCCCCTCTCCTCCCCTATTTCTCCCTCTCCTCCCCTATTTCTCCCTTCTCCTCCCCTATTTCTCCTCCCCTATTTCTCCCTTCTCCTCCCCTATTTCTCCCTCTCCTCCCCTATTTCTCCTCCCCTATTTCTCCCTTCTCCTCCCCTATTTCTCCCTTCTCCTCCCTTTTCCTCCCCTATTTCTCCCTTCTCCTCCCCTCTCCTCCCCTATTTCTCCTCCCCTATTTCTCCCCTCTCCTCCCCTATTTCTCCCCCCTCTCCCTTTTCCTCCCCTATTTCTCCCTTTTCCTCCCCTATTTCTCCCCTATTTCTCCCCTCTCCTCCCCTATTTCTCCCTCTCCTCCCCTATTTCTCCCTCTCCTCCCCTATTTCTCCTCCCCTATTTCTCCCTTCTCCTCCCCTATTTCTCCTCCCCCCTATTTCTCCCTCTCCTCCCCTATTTCTCCCTCCCTCCCCTATTTCTCCTCCCCTATTTCTCCCCTCTCCTCCCTATTCTCCTCCCCTATTTCTCCCCTCCCTCCCTCTCCTCCCCTATTTCTCCCTCTCCTCCCCTATTTCTCCCCTTTCCTCCCCTATTTCTCCCTTCTCCTCCCCTATTTCTCCCTTCTCCTCCCCTATTTCTCCCTTCTCCTCCCTATTTCTCCCTCTCCTCCCCTATTTCTCCTCCCCTATTTCTCCCTTCTCCTCCCCTATTTCTCCCTTCTCCTCCCATTTTCCTCCCCTATTTCTCCCTTCTCCTCCCTCTCCTCCCCTCCCTCCCCTATTTCTCCTCCCCTATTTCTCCCTCTCCTCCCCTATTTCTCCCTTCTCCTCCCCTATTTCTCCTTTTCTCCCCTATTTCTCATCCCCTATTTCTCCCCTCTCCTCCCCTATTTCTCCTCCCCTATTTCTCCCCTCTCCTCCCCTATTTCTCCCCTCCCTCCCCTATTTCTCCCTCCCTCCCCTATTTCTCCCTCTCCTCCCTATTTCTCCCTTCTCCTCCCTATTTCTCCCTCTCCTCCCCTATTTCTCCTCCCCTATTTCTCCCTCTCCTCCCCTATTTCTCCCTCTCCTCCCCTTTTCCTCCCCTATTTCTCCCTTCTCTCCTCCCCTATTTCTCCTCCCCTATTTCTCCCCTCTCCTCCCCTATTTCTCCTCCCCTATTTCTCCCTTCTCCTCCCCTATTTCTCCCTTTTCTCCCCTATTTCTCCCTTTTCCTCCCCTATTTCTCCCCTATTTCTCCCCTCTCCTCCCCTATTTCTCCCCTCCCTCCCCTATTTCTCCCTCTCCTCCCCTATTTCTCCTCCCCTATTTCTCCCTTCTCCTCCCCTATTTCTCCTCCCCTATTTCTCCCTCCCCCCCTATTTCTCCCTCTCCTCCCCTATTTCTCCTCCCCTATTTCTCCCCTCTCCTCCCTCTCCTCCCCTATTTCTCCCCTCTCCTCCCCTCTCCTCCCCTATTTCTCCCCTCTCCTCCCCTATTTCTCCCCTTCCTCCCCTATTTCTCCTCCCCCCTATTTCTCCCTTCTCCTCCCCCCTCTCCTCCCCTATTTCTCCCTTCTCCTCCCCTATTTCTCCCTCTCCTCCCCTATTTCTCCCCTCCTCCCCTATTTCTCCCCTCCCTCCCCTCTTCCCTCCCTCCTCCCCTCCCTCCCCTTTTCTCCCTTCTCCTCCCCTATTTCTCCCTCTCCTCCCCTATTTCTCCCCCCCCCCCTATTTCTCCCCTCTCCTCCCCTATTTCTCCTCCCCTATTTCTCCCCTCTCCCCCCTATTTCTCCCTCTCCTCCCCTATTCTCCCCTCCCTCCCCTATATCTCCCCTCTCCCCTATTTCTCCTCTATTTCTCCCTTCTCCTCCCCTCTCCTCCCCTATTTCTCCCTTCTCCTCCCCTATTTCTCCCCTCCCTCCCCTATTTCTCCTCCCCTATTTCTCCCCTCTCCTCCCCTATTTCTCCCCTCCCTCCCCTATTTCTCCCCTCTCCTCCCCTATTTCTCCTCCCCCCCTATTTCTCCTCCCCTATTTCTCCCCTCTCCCCCTATTTCTCCCTTTTCCTCCCCTATTTCTCCCTTCTCCTCCCCTCTCCTCCCCTCCTCCCTCCCCTCTCCTCCCCTATTTCTCCCCTCTCCTCCCCTATTTCTCCCCTCTCCTCCCCTATTTCTCCCTCTCCTCCCCTATTTCTCCTCCCCTATTTCTCCTCCCCTATTTCTCCTCCCCTATTTCTCCCCTCTCCTCCCCTATTTCCCCCCTCTCCTCCCCAATTTCTCCCCTCTCCTCCCCTATATCTCCCTCCCTCCCCTATTTCTCCCCTCCTCTCCTATTTCTCCCTCTCCTCCCCTATTTCTCCCCTCTCCTCCCCTATTTCTCCCCTCTCCTCCCCCTCTTCTCCTCCCCTATTTCTCCTCCCCTATTTCTCCCCTCTCCTCCCCTATTTCTCCCCTCTCCTCCCCTATTTCTCCCGTCTCCTCCCCTATTTCTCCTCCCCTATTTCTCCCCTCTCCTCCCCTATTTCTCCCCTCTCCTCCCCTATTTCCCCCTCTCCTCCCCTATTTCTCCCTTTCCTCCCCTATTTCTCCTCCCTTCTCCTCCCCTCTCCTCCCCTATTTCTCCCCTCCCTCCCCTATTTCTCCTCCCTATTTCTCCCCTCCTCCCCTATTTCTCCCTTCTCCTCCCCTATTTCTCCCCTCCCTTTCTCCCTCTCCTCCCCTATTTCTCCCCTCTCCTCCCCTATTTCTCCCCTCCTCCCCTACCTCCTCTATTTCTCCCCTCTCCTCCACTCCCTTCCTCCCCTATCCCTCCCCTTTCTCCCCCTCTCCTCCATTTCTCCCCTCTCCTCCCCTATTTCTCCCTTTCCTCCCCTATTTCTCCTCCCCTATTTCTCCCTTCTCCTCCCCTATTTCTCCCCTCTCCTCCACTATTTCTCCCTTCTCCCTCTCCTCCCCTATTTCTCCCCTCCTCCCCTATTTCTCCCCTCTCCTCTTGTTCAGACAGACGTGCTGCAGCCAGGTGTTCAAACACAACTCCCTCAGGAGGAGAGACAGAGGAGGAAACATGGAGGGAGAGAGAGTGACAAGGGAGGGAGTGGAGGAAGCGGAGGAGGGAGGGTGAGAAATGAGAGAAGGAGAGAGAAAGAGAGAAGAGGAGGGAGAGAGAGGAGAGGAAGGAGGTGAGATGAGAGACATGGGAGAGAAAGAGGAACAGAGAGATGAAAGAAGAGGAATAGGAAGGGAGTGAGGGGGAAGGAGGAGGGAGTGAAGGGCTGAGTGGAGATGGAGGGAGGAAGAGGAGGAGGGAGTGAAGGGCTGAGTGGAGGTGGAGGGAGGAAGAGGAGGAGGGAGTGGAGTGGAGATGGAGGGGGGAGGAGGTGGGAGTAAAGGGCGGAGTGGAGATGGAGGGAGGAGGAGGAGGGAGTGAAGGGCTGAGTGGAGATGGAGGGAGGAGGAGGAGGGGGAGTGAAGGGCTGAGTGGAGATGGGGGGAGGAAGAGGAGGAGGGAGTGAAGAGCTGAGTGGAGATGGAGGGAGGAAGAGGAGGAGGGAGTGAAGGGCTGAGTGGAGATGGAGGGAGGAAGAGGAGGGAGTGAAGGGCTGAGTGGAGATGGAGGGAGGAGGGAGTGAAGGGCTGAGTGGAGGAGGAGGAGGGAGTGAAGGGCTGAGTGGAGATGGAGGGAGGAGGGAGTGAAGGGCTGAGTGGAGATGGAGGGAGATGGAGGGAGGAGGAGGAGGGAGTGAAGGGCTGAGTGGAGATGGAGGAGGAGGGAGTGAAGGGCTGAGTGGAGATGGAAGGGCTGAGTGGAGATGGAAGAGGGAGTGAAGGGCTGAGTGGAGATGTTGTGGAAGGTGTCAAAGTCCCGTACAACAGCCTTATTATGTTGATGTGATTGGTAGAAACGGTGGCAGCTCTCGTTGTGGCTAATACCAGCTCCCCTGGGCAATGGCGGTGCTTTATTAAACTTCATGAATGGCTTAGCCTTCCAATTTATCGCCTGGCAAGGAGAGGAGACACACAGAGAGATGGGAAGGAGAAGGAGACTCTCCCGAACCGAACTACATAAAATTTGATTATAAGGAACAAGTTTTAGCCCCAAGGTAAAGGTACTTTGGGACTGCAGTTTTATAACCAGGAATGCAAATATGAGAGACATGATGTCAGGTGGATGAGAACAAAGGAACATGAGGAGCAGTGGATAAGAAACTGATGGGGAGAGAAGGAGTAGTGGATAAGAAACTGATGGGGAGAGAAGGAGTAGTGGATAAGAAACTGATGGGGAGAGACGGAGTAGTGGATAAGAAACTGATGGGGAGAGACGGAGTAGTGGATAAGAAACTGATGGGGAGAGAAGGAGTAGTGGATAAGAAACTGATGGGGAGAGAAGGAGTAGTGGATAAGAAACTGATGGGGAGAGACGGAGTAGTGGATAAGAAACTGATGGGGAGAGACGGAGTATAAGAAACTGGGGGATAAGAAACTGATGGGGAGAGACGGAGTAGTGGATAAGAAACTGATGGGGAGAGACGGAGTAGTGGATAAGAAACTGATGGGGAGAGACGGAGTAGTGGATAAGAAACTGATGGGGAAGAAACTGGATAAGAAACTGATGGGGAGAGACGGAGTAGTGGATAAGAAACTGATGGGGAGAGACGGAGTAGTGGATAAGAAACTGATGGGGAGAGACGGAGTAGTGGATAAGAAACTGATGGGGAGAGACGGAGTAGTGGATAAGAAACTGATGGGGAGAGACGGAGTGTGGATAAGAAACTGATGGGAGAGAGACGGAGTAGTGGATAAGAAACTGATGGGGAGAGACGGAGTAGTGGATAAGAAACTGATGGGGAGAGACGGAGTAGTGGATAAGAAACTGATGGGGAGAGACGGAGTAGTGGATAAGAAACTGATGGGGAGAGAAGGAGTGATAAGAAACTGATGGGGAGAGACGGAGTAGTGGATAAGAAACTGATGTGGAGAGAAGGAGTAGTGGATAAGAAACTGATGGGGAGAGACGGAGTAGTGGATAAGAAACTGATGGGGAGAGACGGAGTAGTGGATAAGAAACTGATGGGGAGAGACGGAGTAGTGGATAAGAAACTGATGGGGAGAGACGGAGTAGTGGATAAGAAACTGATGGGGAGAGACGGAGTAGTGGATAAGAAACTGATGGGGAGAGAAAGTAGTGGATAAGAAACTGATGGGGAGAGACGGAGTAGTGGATAAGAAACTGATGGGGAGAGACGGAGTAGTGGATAAGAAACTGATGGGGAGAGACGGAGTAGTGGATAAGAAACTGATGGGGAGAGACGGAGTAGTGGATAAGAAACTGATGGGGAGAGACGGAGTAGTGGATAAGAAACTGATGGGGAGAGACGGAGTAGTGGATAAGAAACTGATGGGGAGAGACGGAGTAGTGGATAAGAAACTGATGGGGAGAGACGGAGTAGTGGATAAGAAACTGATGGGGAGAGAAGGAGTAGTGGATAAGAAACTGATGGGGAGAGACGGAGTAGTGGATAAGAAACTGATGGGGAGAGACGGAGTAGTGGATAAGAAACTGATGGGGAGAGACGGAGTAGTGGATAAGAAACTGATGGGGAGAGACGGAGTAGTGGATAAGAAACTGATGGGGAGAGACAGAGTAGTGGATAAGAAACTGATGGGGAGAGACGGAGTAGTGGATAAGAAACTGATGGGGAGAGACGGAGTAGTGGATAAGAAACTGATGGGGAGAGACGGACGGGATAAGAAACTGATGGGGAGAGACGGAGTAGTGGATAAGAAACTGATGGGGAGAGACGGAGTAGTGGAAACTGATGGGGAGAAACGAAACTGATGGGGAGAGACGGAGTAGTGGATAAGAAACTGATGGGGAGATACGGAGTAGTGGATAAGAAACTGATGGGGAGAGACGGAGTAGTGGATAAGAAACTGATGGGGAGAGACGGAGTAGTGGATAAGAAACTGATGGGGAGAGACGGAGTAGTGGATAAGAAACTGATGGGGAGAGACGGAGTAGTGGGTAAGAAACTGATGGGGAGAGACGGAGTAGTGGGTAAGAAACTGATGGGGAGAGACGGAGTAATGGGTAAGAAACTGATGGGGAGAGACGGAGTAGTGGATAAGAAACTGATGGGGAGAGACGGAGTAGTGGATAAGAAACTGATGGGGAGAGACGGAGTAGTGGATAAGAAACTGATGGGGAGAGACGGAGTAGGGGATAAGAAACTGATGGGGAGAGACGGAGTAGTGGATAAGAAACTGATGGGGAGAGACGGAGTAGTGGATAAGAAACTGATGGGGAGAGAAGGAGTAGTGGATAAGAAACTGATGGGGAGAGACGGAGTAGTGGATAAGAAACTGATGGGGAGAGACGGAGTAGTGGATAAGAAACTGGATAATAAGAAACTGATGGGGAGAGACGGAGTAGTGGATAAGAAACTGATGGGGAGAGACGGAGTAGTGGATAAGAAACTGATGGGGAGAGACGGAGTAGTGGATAAGAAACTGATGGGGAGAGACGGAGTGGGATAAGAAACTGATGGGGAGAGACGGAGTAGTGGATAAGAAACTGATGGGGAGAGACGGAGTAGTGGATAAGAAACTGATGGGGAGAGACGGAGTAGTGGATAAGAAACTGATGGGGAGAGACGGAGTAGTGGATAAGAAACTGATGGGGAGAGACGGAGTAGTGGATAAGAAACTGATGGGGAGAGACGGAGTAGTGGATAAGAAACTGATGGGGAGATACGGAGTAGTGGATAAGAAACTGATGTGGAGAGAAGGAGTAGTGGATAAGAAACTGATGGGGAGAGACGGAGTAGTGGATAAGAAACTGATGGGGAGAGACGGAGTAGTGGATAAGAAACTGATGGGGAGAGACGGAGTAGTGGGAAACTGATGGGGAAACTGATGGGGAGAGACGGAGTAGTGGGTAAGAAACTGATGGGGAGAGACGGAGTAGTGGATAAGAAACTGATGGGGAGAGACGGAGTAGTGGATAAGAAACTGATGGGGAGAGACGGAGTAGTGGATAAGAAACTGATGGGGAGAGACGGAGTAGTGGATAAGAAACTGATGGGGAGAGACGGAGTAGTGGATAAGAAACTGATGGGGAGATACGGAGTAGTGGATAAGAAACTGATGGGGAGATATGGAGTAGTGGATAAGCAACTGATGGGGAGAGAAGGAATAGTGGATAAGAAACTGATGGGGAGATATGGAGTAGTGGATAAGCAACTGATGGGGAGAGAAGGAGTAGTGGATAAGAAACTGATGGGGAGAGACGGAGTAGTGGATAAGAAACTGATGGGGAGAGACGGAGTAGTGGATAAGAAACTGATGGGGAGAGACGGAGTAGTGGATAAGAAACTGATGGGGAGAGACGGAGTAGTGGATAAGAAACTGATGGGGAGAGACGGAGTAGTGGATAAGAAACTGATGGGGAGAGACGGAGTAGTGGATAAGCAGCTGATGGGAAGAGACGGAGTAGTGGATAAGCAGCTGATGTGGAGAGGAGTAAGAGCTAGTGTTGAAGAGGTACTCAAAAAACATCCTCATTCCCCGGGGACCCTCTGGAGGGTGACGTTAAACAGGTGTCCTGAGTCTCTGTGGTCACTGAAAATCATTCCCCGGGGACCCTCTGGAGGGTGACGTTAAACAGGTGTCCTGAGTCTCTGTGGTCACTGAAGATCATTCCCCGGGGACCCTCTGGAGGGTGACGTTAAACAGGTGTCCTGAGTCTCTGTGGTCACTGAAGATCATTCCCCGGGGACCCTCTGGAGGGTGACGTTAAACAGGTGTCCTGAGTCTCTGTGGTCACTGAAGATCATTCCCCGGGGACCCTCTGGAGGGTGACGTTAAACAGGTGTCCTGACTCTCTGTGGTCACTGAAGATCCCATCAGAACATCCTCATTCCCCGGGACCCTCTGGAGGGTGACGTTAAACAGGTGTCCTGAGTCTCTGTGGTCACTGAAGATCCCATTGCACTTATCATAAGAGTAGCGGTGTTAACCCTGGTGTCCTGGATAAATTCACCATCAACCATGACTTAAATTCTTCATAACCTCCACCTTTACGTGCGATGAAACAGCGAATCAGGTTGAGCAACCTGGCAGTTCAACATCATCTACTTTATTTTTTCTGATAGAATTAACACCTTTCTCCATGCAATTTACAAACTGATAAGCGCTAATGATTAGAGCTGGGTAAATGAGTAATCCATTTGGATAAGGGGATTTTAAATATAAATTACTACTGTTTAACCTTATGATCCCTGGAGAAAAATGAGACCAAATGGATTTGGACTTATGTTGCAAAATAATTTTAAATTGTGTTTATTTTTATTTTTACATTGGATAAAAATAAATACTCAGAGCTAGAAAATGGTATAGCATACACTACAGTTGAGGAACAATGGGATGGTAATTCTGCTTTGATAAACATGTAACCCCACTTTTGAGAAAATGGCCCTTGAATGTTTTGGTATCTACTGGAGAGATCTTCTTTGTCTACACCCATTCAGCATTGTTCACACCCTCTTAAGCCTTAGCCCCACCCATTCAGCATCGTTCACACCCTCTTAAGCCTTAGCCCCACCCATTCAGCATCGTTCACACCCTCTTAAGCCGTAGCCCCGCCCATCTCTTTAAGGATTCACATGTGAGGCCATGTGCTAAACAGAGTGAGTAGTGTAGTAAACAACCAAAGATTTAAAGACTAAAAGTGGTGAAAGTAGTAGACTACAATAAGGAAAACCTCCAGGTAAAAGTACACTTTATCTCGTCCTTCACCTACATCCTAATCTGACTTTGGTGCAGGTCATGTGGTTCTTCACCTTACCGTCTCTGGTCAACACACACTACATCAAATCAAAGTTTATTTGTCACATACACAGAAAGGTGTAAACGGTGGAGTGAAATAGCATATATGCAAAAATAGAAAGTGACCAGAATAAAATATTTGATGGGTCATGTGAAAGAAATGCTATGCTAAATGCTGGGCCACATTGTGTCGAGCCACTCCAGTTCACACTGACCGTGTGCAGAAAGTAGTACATCACTACTTTTTCCAACTGATCTTTGTCGATAGCGCCTGATAAACTCAGGGCAGCAATGTTGAGAGCAGTAGCAACACTTTGCGGTTCTCCAAGGTTAACGTTATATATATATTTTTTTTTAAAGCCTTGGGAGGATTATCAACACATACTGAGCAGATCATGTTATAGACAGAAGCTTCATGGCAGAGACCAAAATAATACACACAATCAAGAGTGGTGCTGAAAAGGAGATGAATATGACTTTTTCATTGATCCCTAATATTCTAAACTTTTCTCTCAATATATTCTAGTTAGTCTGTTGAGAAAATGAAAAGGTCCACCGACTTTAAAAGGGAGAAATGTGCTGAAAACCCTATTGAATGACAACTCCATGATAAATGTGCTGAAACCCCTATTGAATGAGAACTCCATGATAAATGTGCTGAAACCCCTATTGAATGAGAACTCCATGATAAATGTGCTGAAAACCCTATTGAATGAGAACTCCATGATAAAAGTGCTGAAACCCCTATTGAATGAGAACTCCATGATAAATGTGCTGAAACCCCTATTGAATGAGAACTCCATGATAAATGTGCTGAAACCCCATGATAAATCTGCTGAAAACCCTATTGAATGAAAACTCCATGAAAAAATAGTTTGGCCAGCTCGTGGGAGGGTTTTCAGCAGTTGAATTCAAATGTATTCAGTGCACGCAAGGCAACCATGCCTGCAAAGCCCGGAACGCACCTACATAAGGTAAGTCTGAATAGCAACTAATGAGAAGTGCGTGCATAGGAAGGTGTGCATAGGAATGGTGTACATTTCCTAAGTCTGAATCGGGCCCCATGAGAATAGCTGTTCACACACTGATAGGTCACAGGAGAGCAGGTGACAGGTGTACATCTTAATCGCTCTCTCTTCCCTTTTTTCTCTACATTTCTCCCTCTGTCTCCCTCTGTCTTTTCTCCTTTGTTGGGTTTCTTTCTGCTATAATCCGTGTCTCTGTCCATGCATGGGGTTGGGGGACGGAGGCTGATTAAATAGAAATGATACTGCCATCGAGGTGGTCTCTGTGGGTTCAGATTCTTCATATGGTCCAGAGATCGTTTGGTTGCTTTACCAGACAAATCTCTCCCGTGATAGGCCTACTGACACCAGTCTGTCCTTAGATTACAGTGTGGTGTTAAGCAGTGTTAAAGCCACCTGGCTAACTAACGCCCAGTTATCATGGTAAATACTACAAGACAGAGAGAGCAGATTCCTTTGATCGATAATGAGAGAGAGGCATTTGAGCAATTTGACACACGATGGGTTGCGCGACGGCAATAGTTTCATCTTTCAGAGCGCTTTCAAAGTGCAGCTATTCTTCTCCGCTCTCATCGTGAGTTATCGTGTCTGTCTGTCTGTCTGTCTGTCTGTCTGTCTGTCTGTCTGTCTGTCTGTCTGTCTGTCTGTCTGTCTGTCTGTCTGTCTGTCTGTCTGTCTGTCTGTCTGTCTGTCTGTCTGTCTGTCTGTCTGTCTGTCTGTCTGTCTGTCTGTCTGTCTGTCTGTCTGTCTGTCTGTCTGTCTGTCTGTCTGTCTGTCTGTCTGTCTGTCTGTCTGTCTGTCTGTCTGTCTGTCTGTCTGTCTGTCTGTCTGTCTGTCTGTCTGTCTGTCTGTCTGTCTGTCTGTCTGTCTGTCTGTCTGTCTGTCTGTCTGTCTGTCTGTCTGTCTGTCTGTCTGTTGTTCCAGCCCAGCAGTAAGACACCTGATTAACCACATCACTGTTCAGAACTAAAACAGTGTCTGAAACCAAACCAGTAGGCTATACTGTCACCCACAAACTAACCAATCAAACAAACATCAACAAAACTAACCAACCAAACATCAACGAAACGATCACAAACTTACAAAACGAGACAGCAAACACCACCTGACCTCCCCATCCACACAGTGACACTACGGAATCAATAACATACTTGTCAGTGAAGGAACTCCTACATGATTGGAGCAGCACACACACACAACCACACTCTCTAGGTGGACTATCTAGACCCTGTGGTGAAGATACTATCTAGACCCTGTGGTGAAGATACTATCTGGACCCTGTGGTGAAGATACTATCTAGACCCTGTGGTGAAGATACTATCTGAACCCGATGGTGAAGACACTATCTAGACCCTGTGGTGAAGACACTATCTAGACCCTGTGGTGAAGACACTATCTAGACCCTGTGGTGAAGATACTATCTAGACCCTGTGGTGAAGACACTATCTAGACCCTGTGGTGAAGACACTATCTAGACCCTGTGGTGAAGATACTATCTAGACCCTGTGGTGAAGATACTATCTAGACCCTGTGGTGAAGACACTATCTAGACCCTGTGGTGAAGACACTATCTAGACCCTGTGGTGAAGATACTATCTAGACCCTGTGGTGAAGATACTATCTAGACCCTGTGGTGAAGATACTATCTAGACCCTGTGGTGAAGACACTATCTAGACCCTGTGGTGAAGACACTATCTAGACCCTGTGGTGAAGACACTATCTAGACCCTGTGGTGAAGACACTATCTAGACCCTGTGGTGAAGACACTATCTAGACCCTGTGGTGAAGACACTATCTAGACCCTGTGGTGAAGATACTATCTAGACCCTGTGGTGAAGATACTATCTAGACCCTGTGGTGAAGACACTATCTAGACCCTGTGGTGAAGATACTATCTAGACCCTGTGGTGAAGACACTATCTAGACCCTGTGGTGAAGACACTATCTAGACCCTGTGGTGAAGACACTATCTAGACCCTGTGGTGAAGATACTATCTAGACCCTGTGGTGAAGATACTATCTAGACCCTGTGGTGAAGACACTATCTAGACCCTGTGGTGAAGACACTATCTAGACCCTGTGGTGAAGACACTCTCCAGGTGGACTCTCTGAACCCTGTGGTGAAGACACTATCTAGACCCTGTGGTGAAGACACTCTCCAGGTGGACTCTCAGAACCCTGTGGTGAAGACACTCTCCAGGTGGACTCTCAGAACCCTGTGGTGAAGACACTCTCCAGGTGGACTCTCAGAACCCTGTGGTGAAGACACTCTCCAGGTGGACTCTCAGAACCCTGTGGTGAAGACACTCTCCAGGCGGACTATCTTCTAGTCTTAATGAGTGACAGGGATAATTAAAAACACACACACACAGTGCTCTAATTATCTCTGTTTGTGACACGACGCGGTGCTGTGTGCTCTAGCTATAAGACAAGCTAATTAGGAGTGATGTCCCAGCGCTGTCTGTTCATTAATAAGACAACATCAATTAGACAGCTGCACTTCGCTGCACTGCCACGCTCTTACCGTTTACACAGAGAGATACAACGTTTAATGGGAAGGAAGAGAGAGGATGGGGAGGAAGAGGGAGGAGGGGGGGAGGGAGGATGGGGAGGAAGAGGGAGGAGGGGAAGGAAGAGGGAGGATGGGGAGGGAGAGGGAGGAGGGGAAGGGATGGAGCAGAGGGAAAGAGATGAAGACAGACGAAAGGTGAAGAGGGAAGGATGAAGGGATGAGAGAGGGGGTATAAAATGATTGCGTTTTCATCTTTGGAGCTTCTAGTAATGAAATCTATGCAGTCTACTCAATAACTTTTTATAGCTACTGTTTACAGGCCTCCTGGGCCATATACTACATTCCATACAGAATTCCCTGAATTCCTATTGGACCTTGTAGTCATGGCAGGTAATATTCTAATTGAATATGTGCATTTCTCCAAAACTCAGTTGTCCTGAGTCTGTGCAGAACTGCCGGTAGCTAGGTTCAATGGAGACACTCAAGTGTTTTAATCCTGTATCTCTCAACACATTCACGAAAATAGACCTCGAAACCTTCCAGCTGCCTTCTGGAACTTATTCCAATGACTGAAAGAGCTACTTCCTGTGCTTGGCCATGTTGATGGAACTCATTCCAATGACTGAAAGAGCTACTTCCTGTGCTTGGCCATGTTGATGGAACTCATTCCAATGACTGAAAGAGCTACTTCCTGTGCTTGGCCATGTTGATGGAACTCATTCCAATGACTGAAAGAGCTACTTCCTGTGCTTGGCCATGTTGATGGAACTCATTCCAATGACTGAAAGAGCTACTTCCTGTGCTTGGCCATGTTGATGGAACTCATTCCAATGACTGAAAGAGCTACTTCCTGTGCTTGGCCATGTTGAACATAATCAACCATATCCTCTGGACGTGTACTAAAGTCTTTGAAAAGGCCAAAACTTGACCCGGAAAATAAATAAAAAACTATTGGTCTATATCGAATCTCCCATTCCCCAAAATAAAAACTATTGGTCTATATCGAATCTCCCATTCCTCAAAATAAAAACTATTGGTCTATATCGAATCTCCCATTCCTCAAAATAAAAACTATTGGTCTATATCGAATCTCCCATTCCTCAAAATAAAAACTATTGGTCTATATCGAATCTCCCATTCCTCAAAATAACAAACTATTGGTCTATATCGATTCTCCCATTCCTCAAAATAACAAACTATTGGTCTATATCGAATCTCCCATTCCTCAAAATAAAAACTATTGGTCTATATCGAATCTCCCATTCCTCAAAATAACAAACTATTGGTCTATATCGAATCTCCCATTCCTCAAAATAAAAACTATTGGTCTATATCGAATCTCCCATTCCTCAAAATAACAAACTATTGGTCTATATCGATTATCCCATTCCTCAAAATAACAAACTATTGGTCTATATCGAATCTCCCATTCCTCAAAATAAAAACTATTGGTCTATATCGAATCTCCCATTCCTCAAAATAACAAACTATTGGTCTATATCGAATCTCCCATTCCTCAAAATAAAAACTATTGGTTAGAGCGTTGGGCCAGTAACCAGCAGGTAGCCTAGTGGTTAGAGTGTTGGGTCAGTAACCAGCAGGTAGCCTAGTGGTTAGAGTGTTGGGCCAGAAACCAGCAGGTAGCCTAGCGGTTAGAGTGTTGGGTCAGTAACCAGCAGGTAGCCTAGTGGTTAGAGCGTTGGGCCAGTAACCAGCAGGTAGCCTAGTGGTTAGAGCGCTGGGCCAGTAACCAGCAGGTAGCCTAGTGGTTAGAGCGTTGGGACAGTAACCAGCAGGTAGCCTAGTGGTTAGAGCGTTGGGCCAGTAACCAGCAGGTAGCCTAGTGGTTAGAGTGTTGGGCCAGTAACCAGCAGGTAGCCTAGTGGTTAGAGTGTTGGGTTAGTAACCAGCAGGTAGCCTAGTGGTTAGAGTGTTGGGCCAGTAACCAGCAGGTAGTCTAGTGGTTAGAGTGTTGGGCCAGTAACCAGCAGGTAGCCTAGTGGTTAGAGTGTTGGGTCAGTAACCAGCAGGTAGCCTAGTGGTTAGAGTGTTGGGCCAGTAACCAGCAGGTAGCCTAGTGGTTAGAGTGTTGGGTCAGTAACCAGCAGGTAGCCTAGTGGTTAGAGTGTTGGGCCAGAAACCAGCAGGTAGCCTAGTGGTTAGAGTGTTGGGCCAGTAACCAGCAGGTAGCCTAGTGGTTAGAGTGTTGGGCCAGTAACCAGCAGGAAGCCTAGTGGTTAGAGTGTTGGGTCAGTAACCAGCAGGAAGCCTAGTGGTTAGAGTGTTGGGTCAGTAACCAGCAGGTAGCCTAGTGGTTAGAGCTTTGGACTAGTAACCAGCAGGTAGCCTAGTGGTTAGAGTGTTGGGCCAGTAACCAGCAGGTAGCCTAGTGGTTAGAGTGTTGGGTCAGTAAACAGCAGGTAGCCTAGTGGTTAGAGTGTTGGGCCAGTAACGAGCAGGTAGCCTAGTGGTTAGAGTGTTGGGCCAGTAACCAGCAGGTAGCCTAGTGGTTAGAGTGTTGGGCCAGAAACCAGCAGGTAGCCTAGTGGTTAGAGTGTTGGGCCAGTAACCAGCAGGTAGCCTAGTGGTTAGAGTGTTGGGTCAGTAACCAGCAGGTAGCCTAGTGGTTAGAGTGTTGGGTCAGTAACCAGCAGGTAGCCTAGTGGTTAGAGCTTTGGACTAGTAACCAGCAGGTAGCCTAGTGGTTAGAGCTTTGGACTAGTAACCAGCAGGTAGCCTAGTGGTTAGAGTGTTGGGTCAGTAACCAGCAGGTAGCCTAGTGGTTAGAGTGTTGGGTCAGTAACCAGCAGGTAGCCTAGTGGTTAGAGCTTTGGACTAGTAACCAGCAGGTAGCCTAGTGGTTAGAGCTTTGGACTAGTAACCAGCAGGTAGCCTAGTGGTTAGAGTGTTGGGTCAGTAACCAGCAGGTAGCCTAGTGGTTAGAGTGTTGGGCCAGTAACCAGCAGGTAGCCTAGTGGTTAGAGTGTTGGGTCAGTAACCAGCAGGTAGCCTAGTGGTTAGAGTGTTGGGCCAGTAACCAGCAGGTAGCCTAGTGGTTAGAGCTTTGGACTAGTAACCTGCAGGTAGCCTAGTGGTTAGAGTGTTGGGCCAGTAACCAGCAGGTAGCCTAGTGGTTAGAGTGTTGGGCCAGTAACCAGCAGGTAGCCTAGTGGTTAGAGTGTTGGGCCAGTAACCTGCAGGTAGCCTAGTGGTTAGAGCGTTGGGCCAGTAACCAGCAGGTAGCCTAGTGGTTAGAGTGTTGGACTAGTAACCAGCAGGTAGCCTAGTGGTTAGAGTGTTGGACTAGTAACCAGCAGGTAGCCTAGTGGTTAGAGTGTTGGGTCAGTAACCGAGAGACTGAAAAACAGCTTCTATCTCAAGGCCATCAGACTGTTAAACAGCCACCACTAACATTGAGTGGCTGCTGCCAACACACTGTCATTGACACTGACCCAACTCCAGCCATTTTAATAATGGGAATTGATGGAAATGATGTAAATATATCACTAGCCACTTTAAACAATGCTACCTTATATAATGTTACTTACCCTACATTATTCATCTCATATGCATATGTATATACTGTACTCTACAACATCGACTGCATCCTTATGTAACACATGTATCACTAGCCACTTTAACTATGCCACTTTGTTTACTTTGTCTACACACTCATCTCATATGTATATACTGTACTCGATACCATCTACTGTATGCTGCTCTGTACCATCACTCATTCATATATCCTTATGTACATGTTCCTTATCCCCTTACACTCAGATGCCCTTACACTGTGTATAAGACAGTAGTTTTTTTTGGAATTGTTAGTTAGATTACTTGTTGGTTATCACTGCATTGTCGGAACTAGAAGCACAAGCATTTCGCTACACTCGCATTAACATCTGCTAACCATGTGTATGTGACAAATAAAATTTGATTTGATTTGATTTGAACCAGCAGGTAGCCTAGTGGTTAGAGTGTTGGGGTTAGCTCATGCCACCGTCAATATAGATCACAGCTCAGGGATGCCCTCGTCTATGTAGATCACAGCTCAGAGATGTCCTCGTCTATGTAGATCACAGCTCAGAGATGCCCTCGTCTATGTAGATCACAGCTCAGAGATGCCCTCGTCTATGTAGATCACAGCTCAGAGATGCCCTCGTCTATGTAGATCACAGCTCAGAGATGCCCTCGTCTATGTAGATCACAGCTCAGAGATGCCCTCGTCTATGTAGATCACAGCTCAGGGATGATGCCCTCAGGGATGCCCTATGTAGATCACAGCTCAGGGATGCCCTCGTCTAGGGATGATGTAGATCACAGCTCAGAGATGCCCTCGTCTATGTAGATCACAGCTCAGAGATGCCCTCGTCTATGTAGATCACAGCTCAGGGATGCCCTCGTCTATGTAGATCACAGCTCAGAGATGCCCTCGTCTATATAGATCACAGCTCAGATATGCCCTCGTCAATATCGATCACAGCTCAGAGATGCCCTCGTCAATATCGATCACAGCTCAGAGATGCCCTCGTCAATATCGATCACAGCTCAAGGATGCCCTCGTCAATATCGATCACAGCTCAAGGATGCCCTCGTCTATATAGATCACAGCTCAGGGATGCCCTCGTCTATATCGATCACAGCTCAGATATGCCCTCGTCATGCCCTCCCTCGTCATCACAGCTCAGGGATGCCCTCGATCACAGCTCAGAGATGCCCTCGTCTATATCGATCACAGCTCAGGGATGCCCTCGTCTATATAGATCACAGCTCAGGGATGCCCTCGTCTATATAGATCACAGCTCAGGGATGCCCTATAGATCACAGCTCAGGGATGCTATATAGATCACAGCTCAGGGATGCCCTCGTCTATATAGATCACAGCTCAGGGATGCCCTCGTCTATATAGATCACAGCTCAGGGATGCCCTCGTCCATATAGATCACAGCTCACTGTGCTTATAGCTGAGCCCCACAACAGAATAACAAGCTAAACCCAAAAGGGAAAGACAAGGAATTGGTTGGAGGATATGGACTATGGTGGGAGGATATGGACTATAGTGGGAGGATATGGACTATGGTGGGAGGATATGGACTATGGTGGGAGGATATGGACTATGGTGGGAGGATATGGACTATGGTGGGAGGATATGGACTATGGTTGGAGGATATGGACTATGGTGGGAGGATCTGGACTATGGTGGGAGGATATGGACTATGGTTGGAGGATATGGACTATGGTGGGAGGATATGGACTATGGTGGGAGGATATGGACTATGGTGGGAGGATATGGACTATGGTGGGAGGATATGGACTATGGTGGGAGGATATGGACTATGGTGGGAGGATATGGACTATGGTTGGAGGATATGGACTATGGTTGGAGGATATGGACTATGGTGGGAGGATCTGGACTATGGTGGGAGGATCTGGACTATGGTGGGAGGATATGGACGATGGTTGGAGGATATGGACTATGGTGGGAGGATATGGACGATGGTGGGAGGATATGGACGATGGTGGGAGGATATGGACTATGGTTGGAGGATATGGACTATAGTGGGAGGATATGGACTATGGTTGGAGGATATGGACGATGGTGGGAGGATATGGACTATGGTGGGAGGATATGGACTATGGTGGGAGGATATGGACTATGGTGGGAGGATATGGACTATGGTGGGAGGATATGGACTATGGTGGGAGGATATGGACTATGGTGGGAGGATATGGACTATGGTGGGAGGATATGGACGATGGTGGGAGGATATGGACGATGGTGGGAGGATATGCTGTCTGTCCTGTTTCCCTGTAGTGCTGTCTTCGGCGTCTCACAGTACGGACATTGCAATTTATTGGCCTGGCCACATCTGCAGTCCTCATCCGTCCTTGCAGCATGCCTAAGGCACGTTCGCACAGATGAGCAGAGACCCTGGGCATCTTTGTTTCTGTGTTTTTCAGAGTCAGTAGAAAGGCCTCTTTAGTGTCCTAATTTTTCATAACTGTGACCTTAATTGCCTACCGTCTGTAAGCTTTAGTGTCTTAATGACCGTTCCACAGGTCCATGTTCATTAATTGTTTATGTTTCATTGAAAAAGCATGAGAAACAGTGATTAAACCCTTTACAATGAAGATCTGTGAAGTTATTTAGATTTTTACGAATTGTCTTTTAAAAACAGGGTCATGAAAAAGGGACATTTCTTATTTTGCTGAGTTTATTTGATGTATCCTCTATGTAACTCTGTAACATAGGGCATAATTACCATTTGGTAAAAATATAAGAGGAAGCACACAGCCATGCATTCTCCATAGACAAACATTGGCAGTAGAATGGCCACACTGAGGAGCTCAGGGACTTTCAACGTGGCACCGTCATAGGATGCCACCTTTCCAAGTCAGGTCATAAAATTTCTGCCCTGCTAGAGCTGCCCGGTCAACAGCCAGGTTTCCATGGCCGAGCAGCCGCATACAAGCCTAAGATCACCATGCGCAATGCCAAGCATCGGCTGGAGAGATGTAAAGCTTGCCACGATTGGACTCTGGAGAAGTGGAAATGCATTCTCTGGAGTGACGAATCATGCTTCACCATCTGGCAGTCAGACGAAGGAAGCTGGGTTAGGCGGATGCCAGGAGAACCCTACCTGCCCGAATGCATAGTGCTAACTGTAAATTATGGTGGAGGAATAATGGTCTGGAACAAATTAAATATTAATGACCATGATTTTGGAATGAGAAGTTGGACGAGCAGGTGTCCACATACTTTTGGTCAGTTGTGTAAGAGGTCAGTAGGAAGCTGTCACTGTTTTCCTCCCCAAAACAGAATTAAACTAATGAAATGCAACAAGCAACAGAGACTTCAAGTCTTTTACTTTTTTTAAATGAACTTATTTCAGAGTTAGAAATTATTTAGAATCTCAATAAATACATATTGCCCTGCAGATTGCCCTGTGGATGACTTCTGTCACCCACTGTCTGAAGCAGACTCCATCTAAAGGACATCTCTGTGCCATACTACAGCTACAAAGCACTTCACCAGAGCCTCAATCAGTGTGGAGCGTGCAGAGCAGAGCGCCAGGCTTCTAATAATCAGCTACACTAAAGCCTTGCCTCCCCCTCAGTCCCAGTGTCAGCCACACTGCTAGCATCGAGGCTAATCTACCCTACTCTCTACTGGTAGCGCAAAATCTAATCTCTACCTCACTTCCCTAGCGCCTAGGCTAATCTCGTCCTCACTTCCTTAGCGCAAAGTCTAATCTCTACCTGAAAATTCACTCCTCCCTGCTAGCGCTGATGCTAATCTCAACTCTGCTATGCGGAGGAGCCCTCTGATATGGTCTCTCCTGGTGTTTTTCATTACAGTGGTGTTACCGGACTGCTGCCAGTATTACCCTGACATTAGTCACTTGGTGGAGCAGGGATCACTGGGCAATCTACCCACAACCCCTGTTCTGGTGTTTCAAATCCAGCCTGCGCTTCTTTCTTTCTTTCCCTCCCTCCCTCCCTCCCTCCCTCCCTCCCTCCCTCCCTCCCTCCCTCCCTCCCTCCCTCCCTCCCTCCTTCAATCATTCTTTCACTCCCTCCTTCAATAACTCCCATCCTCAAACACTCTCACCCTAAATCATTCTCACTCACCCCCCTCAATCACTGTCACTCACCTCCCCCTCAATCACTCTCACTCACCCCCTCAATTACTCTCACTCACACCCCCCTCAATCACTCCCCCTCAATCACTCGCACTCACTCCCCCTAAATCACTCTCACTCACCCCCCTCAATCACTCTCACTCACTCCCAACCTCAATCACTCTCACTCCCCTCCCTCAATATTTCACTCACTCTTTTCTCCCCCTCTCTAGTTAAGGGAAGATCTGCCCATCTTTACATCCATTTCAGATAACATTGCTGTTCTGTTCCCTGCTCAACACTTTTTAAACAACCAAATAAGTCTTTCCCAACATTATTAGAGGTTTTCGGAAATTCCGGTAGGAAGACTCCCCGGAATCAGGAGGGCAGCAGGAAAACTGTAAACCTTCAACTAGGATTTCCGGAAAACTGGGGAAGTCGGGGAAAGATACCAGCATTTTTGCAACAGTCTGTCTGTCTTGCATGGCGGAGGCAGAACGTGACTAACGACCCCTGAACTTAAGATGTGAACCAAAGCAGCAAGTGACACATTTAGAAATGTACTGCATTAGGTTTGCCCTCAGAACAGAGTTAACTTCATTGAACGGTCTGGTCTGTCTCCTACCAGGCAGCACAGCAGTTCTACTCAAGGTTTGCCCTCAGATCAGCTAGTATAACACCAGCTGATTGTCCTCTCTCCTCAAAGCTAATATAATACAGCTGATTGTCCTCTCCTCAGACAGAGCTAATACAATACAGCTGATTGTCCTCTCTCCCCAGAGCTAATATAACACAGCTGATTGTCCTCTCTCCTCAGACAGAGCTAATATAATACCACTGATTGTCCTCTCTCCTCAGAGCTAATATAACACAGCTGATTGTCCTCTCTCCTCAGACAGAGCTAATATAATACAGCTGATTGTCCTCTCTCCTCAGAGCTAATATAACACAGCTGATTGTCCTCTCTCCTCAGAGCTAATATAACACAGCTGATTGTCCTCTCTCCTCAGACAGAGCTAATATAACACAGCTGATTGTCCTCTCTCCTCAGACAGAGCTAATAAAATACAGCTGATTGTCCTCTCTCCTCAGACAGAGCTAATATAACACAGCTGATTGTCCTCTCTCCTCAGACAGAGCTAATATAATACAGCTGATTGTCCTCTCTCCTCAGACAGAGCTAATATAATACAGCTGATTGTCCTCTCTCCTCAGACAGAGCTAATATAACACAGCTGATTGTCCTCTCTCCTCAGAGCTAATATAACACAGCTGATTGTCCTCTCTCCTCAGACAGAGCTAATATAATACAGCTGATTGTCCTCTCTCCTCAGACAGAGCTAATATAATACAGCTGATTGTCCTCTCTCCTCAGACAGAGCTAATATAACACAGCTGATTGTCCTCTCTCCTCAGAGCTAATATAACACAGCTGATTGTCCTCTCTCCTCAGACAGAGCTAATATAACACAGCTGATTGTCCTCTCTCCTCAGAGCTAATATAACACAGCTGATTGTCCTCTCTCCTCAGAGCTAATATAACACAGCTGATTGTCCTCTCTCCTCAGACAGAGCTAATATAATACAGCTGATTGTCCTCTCTCCTCAGACAGAGCTAATATAATACAGCTGATTGTCCTCTCTCCTCAGACAGAGCTAATATAACACAGCTGATTGTCCTCTCTCCTCAGAGCTAATATAACACAACTGATTGTCCTCTCTCCTCAGACAGAGCTAATATAACACAGCTGATTGTCCTCTCTCCTCAGACAGAGCTAATATAATACAGCTGATTGTCCTCTCTCCTCAGACAGAGCTAATATAACACAGCTGATTGTCCTCTCCTCAGACAGAGCTAATATAACACAACTGATTGTCCTCTCTCCTCAGACAGAGCTAATATAACACAGCTGATTGTCCTCTCTCCTCAGACAGAGCTAATATAATACAGCTGATTGTCCTCTCTCCTCAGACAGAGCTAATATAACACAGCTGATTGTCCTCTCTCCTCAGACAGAGCTAATATAACACAGCTGATTGTCCTCTCTCCTCAGACAGAGCTAATATAACACAGCTGATTGTCCTCTCTCCTCAGACAGAGCTAATACAATACAGCTGATTGTCCACTCTCCTCGGAGCTAATATAGTACAGCTGATTGTCCTCTCTCCTCAGAGCTAATATAATACAGCTGATTGTCCTATCTCCTCAGACAGAGCTAATATAATACAGCTGATTGTCCTCTCTCCTCAGACAGAGCTAATATAATACAGCTGATTGTCCTCTCTCCTCAGAGCTAATATAACAAAGCTGGTTGTCCTCTCTCCTCAGACAGAGCTAATATAATACAGCTGATTGTCCTCTCTCCTCAGACAGAGCTAATATAATACAGCTGATTGTCCTCTCTCCTCAGAGCTAATATAATACAGCTGATTGTCCTCTCTCCTCAGACAGAGCTAATATAACACAGCTGATTGTCCTCTCTCCTCAGACAGAGCTAATATAACACAGCTGATTGTCCTCTCTCCTCAGACAGAGCTAATATAACACAGCTGATTGTCCTCTCTCCTCAGACAGGGCTAATATAATACAGCTGATTGTCCTCTCTCCTCAGACAGGGCTAATATAATACAGCTGATTGTCCTCTCTCCTGAGACAGAGCTAATATAACACAGCTGATTGTCCTCTCTCCTCAGAGCTAATATAACAAAGCTGGTTGTCCTCTCTCCTCAGACAGAGCTAATATAATACAGCTGATTGTCCTCTCTCCTCAGAGCTAATATAACACAGCTGATTGTCCTCTCTCCTCAGACAGAGCTAATACAATACAGCTGATTGTCCACTCTCCTCGGAGCTAATATAACACAGCTGATTGTCCTCTCTCCTCAGACAGAGCTAATACAATACAGCTGATTGTCCTCTCTCCTCAGACAGAGCTAATATAATACAGCTGATTGTCCTCTCTCCTCAGACAGAGCTAATATAACACAGCTGATTGTCCGCTCTCCTCAGACAGAGCTAATATAACACAGCTGATTGTCCTCTCTCCTCAGACAGGGCTAATATAATACAGCTGATTGTCCTCTCCTCAGAGCTAATATAATACAGCTGATTGTCCTCTCTCCTCAGACAGAGCTAATATAACACAGCTGATTGTCCTCTCTCCTCAGACAGAGCTAATATAATACAGCTGATTGTCCTCTCTCCTCAGACAGAGCTAATATAATACAGCTGATTGTCCTCTCTCCTCAGACAGAGCTAATATAACACAGCTGATTGTCCTCTCTCCTCAGAGCTAATATAACACAGCTGATTGTCCTCTCTCCTCAGACAGAGCTTATATTATTATTATTACTAATATAATACAGCTGATTGTCCTCTCTCCTCAGACAGGGCTAATATAATACAGCTGATTGTCCTCTCTCCTCAGACAGAGCTAATATAACACAGCTGGTTGTCCTCTCTCCTCAGACAGAGCTAATATAACAAAGCTGGTTGTCCTCTCTCCTCAGACAGAGCTAATATAATACAGCGGATTGTCCTCTCTCCTCAGAGCTAATATAACACAGCTGATTGTCCTCTCTCCTCGGAGATAATACAATACAGCTGATTGTCCTCTCCTCAGACAGAGCTAATACAATACAGCTGATTGTCCACTCTCCTCGGAGCTAATATAACACAGCTGATTGTCCTCTCTCCCCAGAGCTAATATAATACTGCTGATTGTCCTCTCTCCTCAGACAGAGCTAATATAATACAGCTGATTGTCCTCTCTCCTCAGACAGAGCTAATATAACACAGCTGATTGTCCTCTCTCCTCAGACAGAGCTAATATAATACAGCTGATTGTCCTCTCTCCTCAGACAGAGCTAATATAACACAGCTGATTGTCCTCTCTCCTCAGACAGAGCTAATATAACACAGCTGATTGTCCTCTCTCCTCAGACAGAGCTAATATAACACAGCTGATTGTCCTCTCTCCTCAGACAGGGCTAATATAATACAGCTGATTGTCCTCTCTCCTCAGACAGGGCTAATATAATACAGCTGATTGTCCTCTCTCCTGAGACAGAGCTAATATAACACAGCTGATTGTCCTCTCTCCTCAGAGCTAATATAACAAAGCTGGTTGTCCTCTCTCCTCAGACAGAGCTAATATAACACAGCTGATTGTCCTCTCTCCTCAGACAGGGCTAATATAATACAGCTGATTGTCCTCTCTCCTCAGACAGGGCTAATATAATACAGCTGATTGTCCTCTCTCCTGAGACAGAGCTAATATAACACAGCTGATTGTCCTCTCTCCTCAGACAGAGCTAATACAATACAGCTGATTGTCCACTCTCCTCGGAGCTAATATAACACAGCTGATTGTCCTCCTCAGACAGAGCTAATATAATACAGCTGATTGTCCTCTCTCCTCAGACAGAGCTAATATAACACAGCTGATTGTCCTCTCTCCTCAGAGCTAATATAACACAGCTGATTGTCCTCTCTCCTCAGAGCTAATATAATACAGCTGATTGTCCTCTCTCCTCGGAGATAATATAATACAGCTGATTGTCCTCTCTCCTCAGACAGAGCTAATATAACACAGCTGATTGTCCGCTCTCCTCAGACAGAGCTAATATAACACAGCTGATTGTCCTCTCTCCTCAGACAGGGCTAATATAATACAGCTGATTGTCCTCTCTCAGAGCTAATATAATACAGCTGATTGTCCTCTCTCCTCAGACAGAGCTAATATAACACAGCTGATTGTCCTCTCTCCTCAGACAGAGCTAATATAATACAGCTGATTGTCCTCTCTCCTCAGACAGAGCTAATATAACACAGCTGATTGTCCGCTCTCCTCAGAGCTAATATGATACAGCTGATTGTCCTCTCTCCTCAGACAGAGCTAATATAACACAGCTGATTGTCCTCTCTCCTCAGACAGAGCTAATATAACACAGCTGATTGTCCTCTCTCCTCAGAGCTAATATGATACAGCTGATTGTCCTCTCTCCTCAGAGCTAATATAATACAGCTGATTGTCCTCTCTCCTCAGACAGAGCTAATATAATACAGCTGATTGTCCTCTCTCCTCAGAGCTAATATAACACAGCTGATTGTCCTCTCTCCTCAGACAGAGCTAATATAATACAGCTGATTGTCCTCTCTCCTCAGACAGAGCTAATATAACACAGCTGATTGTCCTCTCTCCTCAGACAGGGCTAATATAACACAGCTGATTGTCCTCTCTCCTCAGACAGGGCTAATATAACACAGCTGATTGTCCTCTCTCCTCAGACAGAGCTAATATAATACAGCTGATTGTCCTCTCTCCTCAGAGCTAATATGATACAGCTGATTGTCCTCTCTCCTCAGAGCTAATATAATACAGCTGATTGTCCTCTCTCCTCAGAGCTAATATAATACAGCTGATTGTCCTCTCTCCTCAGAGCTAATATGATACAGCTGATTGTCCTCTCTCCTCAGAGCTAATATAATACAGCTGATTGTCCTCTCTCCTCAGACAGAGCTAATATAATACAGCTGATTGTCCTCTCTCCTCAGAGCTAATATAACACAGCTGATTGTCCTCTCTCCTCAGACAGAGCTAATATAATACAGCTGATTGTCCTCTCTCCTCAGAGCTAATATGATACAGCTGATTGTCCTCTCTCCTCAGACAGGGCTAATATAACACAGCTGATTGTCTGAGGAGAGAGGACAGGGCTAATATAACACAGCTGATTGTCCTCTCTCCTCAGACAGAGCTAATATAACACAGCTGATTGTCCTCTCTCCTCAGAGCTAATATGATACAGCTGATTGTCCTCTCTCCTCAGAGCTAATATAACACAGCTGATTGTCTCTCCTCAGACAGGGCTAATATAACACAGCTGATTGTCCTCTCTCCTCAGAGCTAATATGATACAAGCTGATTGTCCTCTAAATTGTCCATTACTAAATGACACATTTATTACGAGTGTGAACACTCCTCAGCCTATTAGGACCCCAGTGTTCGAGAGGCACTGGTGAGTAATTAAAGCTTATTAAATCTGCTCCTCCTGTGAGGGAGTCATTAGCAATGATGTGCTGCTCCCTCCCCAGTGTGAAACTCTTACTGTGTGTCTCTCTGCTTCCCTGTAAAGTGGGTGGTTAATGAGGAAAAGGCCGTCATTAGCATTGTTCCACGCTATGCTACATCAGAGAGAGATCAATCATTTACAGGCCCAGGGACATGTACTAGTCTGTGGCGACCTAAATGCCAGAACCTGACACCCTCAGCATACAGGGGGACAAACACCTGCCTGCAGGTGACAGAATTCCCACCCCCATATGCCCCATTACACAACTACATAACCAACAAAAACGGGTCACTACTTCAGCTTTGTTGCACGCTGGTACTGTGCATAGTCAATTATAGGCTACTTCTATGGTAGGTACACCTATAGCTCATCTCTTGGCAGTAGTACTGTAGACTACTTTATCACTGACCTCTCCCAGAGTCTCTCAGAGCGTTCACAGTCAGACCACTGACACACCTATCAGACCACTGACACCCTATCAGACCACAGTCAGACCACTGATTGTCACACCTCCTCAGACCACAATATAATACACTGATTGTCCCCTATCAGATCACAGTCAGACCAGCTGATTGTCCTCTCAGAGCAGTCAGATCACAGTCAGACCACTGACACCCCTATCAGACCACAGTCAGACCAGCTGACACCCTCTCTCCTCAGACCACAGTCAGCCCACTGTCACCCCTATCAGACCACAGTCAGCCCACTGACACCCTATCAGACCACAGTCAGCCCACTGACACCCCTATCAGACCACAGTCAGCCCACTGACACCCTATCAGACCACAGTCAGCCCATTGACACCCCTATCAGACCACAGTCAGCCCACTGACACCCCTATCAGACCACAGTCAGCCCACTGACACCCCTATCAGACCACAGTCAGCCCACTGACACCCCTATCAGACCACAGTCAGCCCACTGACACCCCTATCAGACCACAGTCAGCCCACTGACACCCCTATCAGACCACAGTCAGCCCACTGACACCCCTATCAGACCACAGTCAGCCCACTGACACCCCTATCAGACCACAGTATAGACACCCCTAGCTGATTGTCACCCCTATCAGACCACAGTCAGCCCACTGACACCCCTATCAGACCACAGTCAGCCCTGACACCCCTATCAGACACAGTCAGCCCACTGACACCCCTGTCAGACCACAGTCAGCCCACTGACACCCCTATCAGACCACAGTCAGCCCACTGACACCCTATCAGACCACAGTCATTAGGCACACAGCTTGCCCACTGACACCCCTATCAGATCACAGTCAGCCCACTGACACCCCTATCAGATCACAGTCAGCCCACTGACACCCCTATCAGATCACAGTCAGCCCACTGACACCCCTATCAGATCACAGTCAGCCCACTGACACCCCTATCAGATCACAGTCAGCCCACTGACACCCCTATCAGACCACAGTCAGCCCACTGACACCCCTATCAGACCACAGTCAGTCCACTGACACCCCTATCAGACCACAGTCAGCCCACTGACACCCCTATCAGACCACAGTCAGCCCACTGACACCCCTATCAGACCACAGTCAGCCCACTGACACCCCTATCAGACCACAGTCAGCCCACTGATACCCCTATCAGACCACAGTCAGCCCACTGACACCCCTATCAGACCACAGTCAGCCCACTGACACCCCTATCAGACCACAGTCAGCCCACTGACACCCCTATCAGACCACAGTCAGCCCACTGACACCCCTATCAGACCACAGTCAGCCCACTGACACCCCTATCAGACCACAGTCAGCCCACTGACACCCCTATCAGACCACAGTCAGCCCACTGACACCCCTATCAGACCACAGCAACATCAGTCTACTTGAACAGAGCAATACTCAACCATGAGGCATCAAAGCCAAAGGAACTGAGTAACATTAAGAAACACTATAGATGGAAGGAATGAAGTGTGGACACCTACCAAAAACTATTAGGTAACAACAAATTCAATCCCTTAAGGACAACTTCCTGGACATAACGTTCCACTGTAACAGTGAAGGTGTAGACTTGGCAGTAGAAAACCTAAACAGTATATTTGATCTCTCAGACCCCTTAAATAATCTACAAATTTGAAGCAGAAAACCTAAGAAAATTAAATATGACAAATGGTTTGATGAAGAATGCAAAAACCTAAGAAAGAACTAGAGAAACCTATCCAACCAAAAACAACAGACCCAGAAAACCAGAGCTTACGCCTAAAACAATACAGAAATAGACTACACAAGGAACAGCACGTCAGAAATCAGCTCAATGTAATTTAAGAATCCATAGACTCGAACCACTTCTGGGAAAATTGGACACTAAACAAACACAAATAATTCTCTGTCAAAAACAGAGATGTATGGATAAACCACTTCTCACATTACATTACATTTTAGTGCCAATTTCTTTGGCACTAAAATAAACAATAAACAGCAAAAACACGATCAAATACAAATCTTTGAATCAACTATTAAAGACGACAAGAACCCAGTGGATTCTCCAATTACATTGGATGAACTACAGGACAAAATACAAACCCTCAACACAAAGGCATGTGGAGTTGACATCTTAAATTAAATGCTAAAAAAATACAGACCACATTCATACTTAATGTTAAATAGTTTATCTTCAGCTCTAGGATGGTCCCCAATATTTGGAACCAAGGACTGATCACCCCAAACCACAAAAGTAGAGACAGATTTTACTCCATTAACTACATTGGGATGAGCCAACAGCAATCTTGGGGAAATCCTCTGCATTATCATTAACACGTACATTTCCTCAGCTAAAACAATGTACTGAAAAAAATGTCAAATTGGCTTTTTACCAAATTACCATACGGCAGACCACGTATTCACCCTGCATTGACAAACCAACCAAAACAAAAGGCAAAGTTTTCTCATGCTTTGTTCAATTCAAAAAAGATTGACTCATTTTGGCTTGAGGGTCTGCTATACAAACGGATGGAAAGCAGTGTTGGGGGAAAAACATACGACATTATAAAATCAATGTAAACAAACAAGTCTGGGGTTAAAATTGGCAAAAAACACGTTCTTTCCACAGGGCCGTGGGGTGAGACAGGGATGCAGTTTAAGCCCCACGCTCTTCAACATATATATCAACGAATTGGCGAGGGCACTAGAACAGTCTGCAGCACCCCGCCCCCCCCCCCCTACTAGAACCTGAAGTCAAATATCTACTGTTTGCTGATGATCTGGTGCTTCTGTCCCAAAAAAAGGAGGACCTACAGCAGCACCTAGATCTTCTGCACAGATTCTGCCAGATCTGGGCCCTGACAGTAAATCTCAGGAAGACGAAAATAATGCTGTTCCAAAAAAGGTCCAGTTACAGGACCACAAATACAAATTCCATCTAGACACCGTTGTCCTGGAGCACACAAAACTATATATACCTTGGCCCAAACATCAGCGCCACAGGTAACTTCCACAAAGCTGTGAACGATCTGAGACACAAGGCAAGAAGGGCATTTCTATGCCATCAAAAGGAACAAAAATCCAACATACCAATTAGGATCTGGCTAAAAATATTTGAATCAGTCAAAGAACCCATTGCCCTTTATGGTTGTGAGGTCTGGGGTCCGCTCACCAACAAAGACTTCACAAAATGGGACAAACACCAAATTGAGACTCTGCATGCAGAACTCTGAAAAAATATCCTCAGTATTCAACATAGAACACCAAATAATGCAGAGCAGAATTAGGCCGATAAACACACCCCACAGAGCCCCAGGACAGCAGCACAATTAGACCCAAACAAATCATGAGAAAACAAAAAGATAATTACTTGACACATTGGAAAGAATTTACAAAAAACAGAGCAAACTAGAATGCTATTTGACAGTAAACAGAGTACACAGTGGCAGAATACCTGACCACTGTGACTGACCCAAATTTAAGGAAAGCTTAAACAAATCCAAATTTACTACTGGGTGAAATACCAGTGTGCATCACAGCAGCAATATTTGTGACCCGTTGCCACAAGAAAAGGGCAACCAGTGAAGAACACCATGCTAAATACAACCTATATTTATGTTTATTTTCTCTTTTGTACTTTATTAACTATTTGCACATCATCACAACACTGTATATATATATACACATAATATGACATTTGAAAATTCATTCTTCTTTTGGAACTCTTTAGTGTAATGGTTACTGTTCATTTTTATTGTTAATTTCACTTCTGTTTATAATCTATTTCACTTGCTTTGGCAATGTTAACATATGTTTCCCATACCAATAAAGCCCTTTGAAGTGAGAAGGGGTGGACAGAGAGCAAACCTCAAAACATTGTCTATTATTTGTCTCCCCCTAGTGGATATATTTGGGAAAGCAAGAGAAGCAATATTCAGATGGGGAAGTTCCCCTTTATTAAAACATTGTAAAGCGCTTCCAAAGCCAGTGACATACTGGAACCTCACTTAGCCATTTAATTACAGCTGAACACATTGAGAACCAGCAGCCTGACAAGTCATTAATAGGACAGAGAGAAGTATGAACATACAGATAATAGTTATTAATCACACAGCATTTGTCCAACAGTTATACACATTCAAACTGCCTTTTCACCCATGTCTTCAACTGCTGTCTAAACAGACACAAAGTATACAGGTTCCTTAATAAGCACAAGATGGATGCTGCGTTCAAACACACAACGTTGTGGAACGCTCCGGGCTACAGGTCTGGAATCAGCCTCCCCAAACATAACATTAACCATTCGTGGGGAAACTGCCAAAACCAAGATCAGCATCTAGGGGGCGACATCCCCCTCGTCCTTGTGGAAGATCCAGATAAAATAGATGGTACTGAAAAGGCATGCCTCTCCTTGTATTTCTATCTGTTGTCCATGAGAGTGCAGCTGTTAAGTCATCTTATTATGACACAAATCAAGAGACGTACGACGTCACCGTCTCAGTTCTCCTTGGCATTTTCCTTAGGTTAGACTGTTAGGTCTGCAGGCCCTGTCAGACCATATACACCCTCGGAGGCTGGTGAGGGGAGGACAGCTCATAATAAATGAATGAAACGGAAACCATGTGTTTGATCCATTTATTCAGCTCCTCCCCTCAGCCACCTCCTGTGCAACACATGAGACAGTTTTGTAGGAAAAATCTTCTCACATTGCCTATAGATCCTCTCTGATCTGAGCCAGATCTGAGCCAGCCAGCCTGCGAGACAGCTAGCCAGCCAGCCTGCGAGACAGCTAGCCAGCCAGCCTGCGAGACAGCTAGCCAGCCAGCCTGAGAGACAGCTAGCCAGCCAGCCTGTGAGACAGCTAGCCAGCCAGCCTGTGAGACAGCTAGCCAGCCAGCCTGAGAGACAGCTAGCCAGCCAGCCTGAGAGACAGCTAGCCAGCCAGCCTGAGAGACAGCTAGCCAGCCAGCCTGAGAGACAGGTAGCCAGCCAGCCCGTGAGACAGGTAGCCAGCCAGCCCGAGACAGGTAGCCAGCCAGCCCGAGACAGGTAGCCAGCCAGCCCGAGACAGGTAGCCAGCCAGCCCGAGACAGGTAGCCAGCCAGCCCGAGACAGGTAGCCAGCCAGCCCGAGACAGGTAGCCAGCCAGCCCGAGACAGGTAGCCAGCCAGCCCGAGACAGGTAGCCAGCCAGCCCGAGACAGGTAGCCAGCCAGCCCGAGACAGGTAGCCAGCCAGCCCGAGACAGGTAGCCAGCCAGCCCGAGACAGGTAGCCAGCCAGCCCGAGACAGGTAGCCAGCCAGCCCGAGACAGGTAGCCAGCCAGCCCGAGACAGGTAGCCAGCCAGCCCGAGACAGGTAGCCAGCCAGCCCGAGACAGGTAGCCAGCCCGAGACAGGTAGCCAGCCCGAGACAGGTAGCCAGCCCGAGACAGGTAGCCAGCCCGAGACAGGTCCCGAGACAGGTAGCCAGCCCGAGACAGGTAGCCAGTCCGAGACAGGTAGCCAGTCCGAGACAGGTAGCCAGTCCGAGACAGGTAGCCAGTCCGAGACAGGTAGCCAGCCCGAGACAGGTAGCCAGTCCGAGACAGGTAGCCAGTCCGAGACAGGTAGCCAGTCCGAGACAGGTAGCCAGTCTGAGACAGGTAGCCAGTCTGAGACAGGTAGCCAGTCTGAGACAGGTAGCCAGTCTGAGACAGGTAGCCAGTCTGAGACAGGTAGCCAGTCTGAGACAGGTAAGCTCTGAGAAAAAAAGGAAGCAGAAAACCATCAAAAAGGATATGAAATCATAAACGGACTGTTGGCAGCAAGCCTAGCAGAGCTTTATGGAGTGATAGTCACCTCTGGAATAAAACTCAGTTTTGAAATAAAGACTAAGACAGAAAAGTGGGAGTGGACCCAGGAGAGTTGTCCTTCCCCCTACGAGAAGCGGTCTGCTTTAGTTCAACGGAGGACAGTGAGAGCACGAGGTCCCTTAAATTAACAATTCCCACTGTCTGTAGTGATGGGTAGAACAATGGGTTTAGAAGTAAGATGTCTCTGTCTTTTAACAGTCTTTCTCCAAATTCCCGGATTATCCAGAAATCCTGGTTGGGATATTCCTGGAAATCCGGGAAAATCGCCAACCAAGATTCATGGAACCCTGGTCATTTTACAACAATTTAAAGAAAATTACCAGAATTATGCAACCCCAAATTCAGCCAGATGTCAGCTGGCCAGGCAGGTCAGCCAGTCAACTTTAAGCTGCTTCTTAAAAAGCTAAATAGGGATCCTAATAAACAAATACAGTCAGTCAGCCAGCCAACCAGCGTTTGGTGTGTAGATCCCCAGTCCAGAGGAGATCACCGCAGGTCCAACATGGTGACTCTGTCCTCGGTGACTGTGATGTGTCCTGCTCCCTGGAGGTGAACACAGAGGAGGACGTGTTGATGTGTTTCTGAACAGAACCCTACTCCCTATATAGGGTTCAGGCAGCTTCAAAGGTAGTGCACTACAAAGGGGATAGGGAAAAGAGGTGTACTCACAGTGAAGAGAGGAGGGTCTTTGCTGTGAGGGTGGAAACCTTTCTGTTTACACGTTGAGATCTCATCCATCCCACGGTCTGTTATCCTGAAGTAGCCCGTCCTATAAACACACAGTCTGTTAGTCAGAAGTAGCCCGTCCTATAAACACAGTCTGTTAGTCAGAAGTAGCCCGTCCTATAAACACACACAGTCTGTTAGTCAGAAGTAGCCCGTTCTATAAACACAGTCTGTTAGTCAGAAGTAGCCCGTCCTATAAACACAGTCTGTTAGTCAGAAGTTGCCTGTCCTATAAACACACACAGTCTGTTAATCAGAAGTAGCCCGTCCTATAAACACACACAGTCTGTTAGCCCATCCTATAATAACAACATACACATTATTTGGCTGAACTGTGAATTACAGACTGTGGCTTTAATACAGCATCCGAGAAGAAAAAAAGGCACACCTATTTAGGCCAGGTGCTGGGTAGCAGAGTAGAAAACTAGAACATAAAGGAGACACCTATTTAGGCCAGGTGCTGGGTAGCAGAGTAGAAAACTAGAACATAAAGGAGACACCTATTTAGGCCAGGTGCTGGGTAGCAGAGTAGAAAACTAGAACATAAAGGAGACACCTATTTAGGCCAGGTGCTGGGTAGCAGAGTAGAAAACTAGAACATAAAGGAGACACCTATTTAGGCCAGGTGCTGGCTAGCGGAGTAGAAAACTAGAACATAAAGGAGACACCTATTTAGGCCAGGTGCTGGGTAGCAGAGTAGAAAACTAGAACATAAAGGAGACACACCCCTATTTAGGCCAGGTGCTGGGTAGCAGAGTAGAAAACTAGAACATAAAGGAGACACCTATTTAGGCCAGGTGCTGGGTAGCAGAGTAGAAAACTAGAACATAAAGGACACCTATTTAGGCCAGGTGCTGGGTAGCGGAGTAGAAAACTAGAACATAAAGGAGACACACCCCTATTTAGGCCAGGTGCTGGGTAGCAGAGTAGAAAACTAGAACATAAAGGAGACACACCCCTATTTAGGCCAGGTGCTGGGTAGCAGAGTAGAAAACTAGAACATAAAGGAGACACCTATTTAGGCCAGGTGCTGGGTAGCAGAGTAGAAAACTAGAACATAAAGGAGACACCTATTTAGGCCAGGTGCTGGGTAGCAGAGTAGAAAACTAGAACATAAAGGAGACACACCCCTATTTAGGCCAGGTGCTGGGTAGCAGAGTAGAAAACTAGAACATAAAGGAGACACCTATTTAGGCCAGGTGCTGGGTAGCAGAGTAGAAAACTAGAACATAAAGGAGACACCTATTTAGGCCAGGTGCTGGGTAGCAGAGTAGAAAACTAGAACATAAAGGAGACACCTATTTAGGCCAGGTGCTGGGTAGCAGAGTAGAAAACTAGAACATAAAGGAGACACACCCCTATTTAGGCCAGGTGCTGGGTAGCAGAGTAGAAAACTAGAACATAAAGGAGACACCTATTTAGGCCAGGTGCTGGGTAGCAGAGTAGAAAACTAGAACATAAAGGAGACACACCCCTATTTAGGCCAGGTGCTGGGTAGCAGAGTAGAAAACTAGAACATAAAGGAGACACCTATTTAGGCCAGGTGCTGGGTAGCAGAGTAGAAAACTAGAACATAAAGGAGACACCTATTTAGGCCAGGTGCTGGGTAGCAGAGTAGAAAACTAGAACATAAAGGAGACACCTATTTAGGCCAGGTGCTGGGTAGCAGAGTAGAAAACTAGAACATAAAGGAGACACCTATTTAGGCCAGGTGCTGGGTAGCAGAGTAGAAAACTAGAACATAAAGGAGACACACCCCTATTTAGGCCAGGTGCTGGGTAGGTGCTGGGTAGCAGAGTAGAAAACTAGAACATAAAGGAGACACACCCCTATTTAGGCCAGGTGCTGGGTAGCAGAGTAGACAACTAGAACATAAAGGAGACACACCCCTATTTAGGCCAGGTGCTGGGTAGCAGAGTAGAAAACTAGAACATAAAGGAGACACCTATTTAGGCCAGGTGCTGGGTAGCAGAGTAGAAAACTAGAACATAAAGGAGACACACCCCTATTTAGGCCAGGTGCTGGGTAGCGGAGTAGAAAACTAGAACATAAAGGAGACACACCCCTATTTAGGCCAGGTGCTGGGTAGCGGAGTAGAAAACTAGAACATAAAGGAGACACCTATTTAGGCCAGGTGTGGCTAGCGGAGTAGAAAACTAGAACATAAAGGAGACACCTATTTAGGCCAGGTGCTGGGTAGCAGAGTAGAAAACTAGAACATAAAGGAGACACACCCCTATTTAGGCCAGGTGCTGGGTAGCGGAGTAGAAAACTAGAACATAAAGGAGACACACCCCTATTTAGGCCAGGTGCTGGGTAGCAGAGTAGAAAACTAGAACATAAAGGAGACACCTATTTAGGCCAGGTGTGGCTAGCGGGGTAGAAAACTAGAACATAAAGGAGACACACCCCTATTTAGGCCAGGTGCTGGGTAGCAGAGTAGAAAACTAGAACATAAAGGAGACACACCCCTATTTAGGCCAGGTGCTGGGTAGCAGAGTAGAAAACTAGAACATAAAGGAGACACCTATTTAGGCCAGGTGCTGGGTAGCGGAGTAGAAAACTAGAACATAAAGGAGACACACCCCTATTTAGGCCAGGTGCTGGGTAGCGGAGTAGAAAACTAGAACATAAAGGAGACACACCCCTATTTAGGCCAGGTGCTGGGTAGCAGAGTAGAAAACTAGAACATAAAGGAGACACACCCCTATTTAGGCCAGGTGCTGGGTAGCGGAGTAGAAAACTAGAACATAAAGGAGACACCTATTTAGGCCAGGTGCTGGGTAGCAGAGTAGAAAACTAGAACATAAAGGAGACACACCCCTATTTAGGCCAGGTGCTGGGTAGCAGAGTAGAAAACTAGAACATAAAGGAGACACACCCTATTTAGGCCAGGTGCTGGCTAGCGGGGTAGAAAACTAGAACATAAAGGAGACACACCCCTATTTAGGCCAGGTGCTGGGTAGCAGAGTAGAAAACTAGAACATAAAGGAGACACCTATTTAGGCCAGGTGCTGGGTAGCAGAGTAGAAAACTAGAACATAAAGGAGACACACCCCTATTTAGGCCAGGTGCTGGGTAGCAGAGTAGAAAACTAGAACATAAAGGAGACACACCCCTATTTAGGCCAGGTGTGGCTAGCGGAGTAGAAAACTAGAACATAAAGGAGACACACCCCTATTTAGGCCAGGTGCCGGCTAGCGGGGTAGAAAACTAGAACATAAAGGAGACACACCCCTATTTAGGCCAGGTGCCGGGTAGCAGAGTAGAAAACTAGAACATAAAGGAGACACCTATTTAGGCCAGGTGCTGGGTAGCGGAGTAGAAAACTAGAACATAAAGGAGACACCTATTTAGGCCAGGTGCTGGGTAGCAGAGTAGAAAACTAGAACATAAAGGAGACACCTATTTAGGCCAGGTGCTGGGTAGCAGAGTAGACAACTAGAACATAAAGGAGACACCTATTTAGGCCAGGTGCTGGGTAGCAGAGTAGAAAACTAGAACATAAAGGAGACACACCCCTATTTAGGCCAGGTGCTGGGTAGCGGAGTAGACAACTAGAACATAAAGGAGACACACCCCTATTTAGGCCAGGTGCTGGGTAGCAGAGTAGAAAACTAGAACATAAAGGAGACACCTATTTAGGCCAGGTGCTGGGTAGCAGAGTAGAAAACTAGAACATAAAGGAGACACCTATTTAGGCCAGGTGCTGGGTAGCGGAGTAGAAAACTAGAACATAAAGGAGACACACCCCTATTTAGGCCAGGTGCTGGGTAGCAGAGTAGAAAACTAGAACATAAAGGAGACACCTATTTAGGCCAGGTGCTGGGTAGCAGAGTAGAAAACTAGAACATAAAGGAGACACCTATTTAGGCCAGGTGCCGGGTAGCAGAGTAGAAAACTAGAACATAAAGGAGACACCTATTTAGGCCAGGTGCTGGGTAGCGGGGTAGAAAACTAGAACATAAAGGAGACACACCCCTATTTAGGCCAGGTGCTGGGTAGCAGAGTAGAAAACTAGAACATAAAGGAGACACCTATTTAGGCCAGGTGCTGGGTAGCAGAGTAGAAAACTAGAACATAAAGGAGACACCTATTTAGGCCAGGTGCTGGGTAGCAGAGTAGAAAACTAGAACATAAAGGAGACACACCCCTATTTAGGCCAGGTGCTGGGTAGCAGAGTAGAAAACTAGAACATAAAGGAGACACCTATTTAGGCCAGGTGCTGGGTAGCAGAGTAGAAAACTAGAACATAAAGGAGACACCTATTTAGGCCAGGTGCTGGGTAGCAGAGTAGAAAACTAGAACATAAAGGAGACACCTATTTAGGCCAGGTGCTGGGTAGCGGAGTAGAAAACTAGAACATAAAGGAGACACACCCCTATTTAGGCCAGGTGCTGGGTAGCAGAGTAGAAAACTAGAACATAAAGGAGACACCTATTTAGGCCAGGTGCTGGGTAGCAGAGTAGAAAACTAGAACATAAAGGAGACACACCCCTATTTAGGCCAGGTGCTGGGTAGCGGAGTAGAAAACTAGAACATAAAGGAGACACCTATTTAGGCCAGGTGCTGGGTAGCAGAGTAGAAAACTAGAACATAAAGGAGACACCTATTTAGGTGCCAGGTGCTGGGAGACACCTATTTAGGCCAGGTGCTGGGTAGCAGAGTAGAAAACTAGAACATAAAGGAGACACCTATTTAGGCCAGGTGCTGGGTAGCAGAGTAGAAAACTAGAACATAAAGGAGACACCTATTTAGGCCAGGTGCTGGGTAGCAGAGTAGAAAACTAGAACATAAAGGAGACACACCCCTATTTAGGCCAGGTGCTGGGTAGCAGAGTAGAAAACTAGAACATAAAGGAGACACACCCCTATTTAGGCCAGGTGCTGGGTAGCGGAGTAGAAAACTAGAACATAAAGGAGACACACCCCTATTTAGGCCAGGTGCTGGGTAGCGGAGTAGAAAACTAGAACATAAAGGAGACACACCCCTATTTAGGCCAGGTGCTGGGTAGCAGAGTAGAAAACTAGAACATAAAGGAGACACACCCCTATTTAGGCCAGGTGCTGGGTAGCAGAGTAGAAAACTAGAACATAAAGGAGACACCTATTTAGGCCAGGTGCTGGGTAGCAGAGTAGAAAACTAGAACATAAAGGAGACACCTATTTAGGCCAGGTGCTGGGTAGCAGAGTAGAAAACTAGAACATAAAGGAGACACCTATTTAGGCCAGGTGCTGGGTAGCAGGTGAAAACTAGAACATAAAGGAGACACACTATTTAGGCCAGGTGCTGGGTAGCGGGGGTAGAAAACTAGAACATAAAGGAGACACCTATTTAGGCCAGGTGCTGGGTAGCACTAGAACATAAAGGAGACACCTATTTAGGCCAGGTGCTGGGTAGCAGAGTAGAAAACTAGAACATAAAGGAGACACCTATTTAGGCCAGGTGCTGGGTAGCAGAGTAGAAAACTAGAACATAAAGGAGACACCTATTTAGGCCAGGTGCTGGGTAGCAGAGTAGAAAACTAGAACATAAAGGAGACACCTATTTAGGCCAGGTGCTGGGTAGCAGAGTAGAAAACTAGAACATAAAGGAGACACACCCCTATTTAGGCCAGGTGCTGGGTAGCAGAGTAGAAAACTAGAACATAAAGGAGACACCTATTTAGGCCAGGTGCTGGGTAGCAGAGTAGAAAACTAGAACATAAAGGAGACACACCCCTATTTAGGCCAGGTGCTGGGTAGCAGAGTAGAAAACTAGAACATAAAGGAGACACCTATTTAGGCCAGGTGCTGGGTAGCAGAGTAGAAAACTAGAACATAAAGGAGACACACCCCTATTTAGGCCAGGTGCTGGGTAGCAGAGTAGAAAACTAGAACATAAAGGAGACACCTATTTAGGCCAGGTGCTGGGTAGCAGAGTAGAAAACTAGAACATAAAGGAGACACACCCCTATTTAGGGTGCCAGGTGCTGGGTAGGCCAGGTGCTGGGTAGAAAACTAGAACATAAAGGAGACACCTATTTAGGCCAGGTGCTGGGTAGCAGAGTAGAAAACTAGAACATAAAGGAGACACCTATTTAGGCCAGGTGCTGGGTAGCAGAGTAGAAAACTAGAACATAAAGGAGACACCTATTTAGGCCAGGTGCTGGGTAGCAGAGTAGAAAACTAGAACATAAAGGAGACACCTATTTAGGCCAGGTGCTGGGTAGCAGAGTAGAAAACTAGAACATAAAGGAGACACCTATTTAGGCCAGGTGCTGGGTAGCAGAGTAGAAAACTAGAACATAAAGGAGACACCTATTTAGGCCAGGTGCTGGGTAGCAGAGTAGAAAACTAGAACATAAAGGAGACACACCCCTATTTAGGCCAGGTGCTGGGTAGCAGAGTAGAAAACTAGAACATAAAGGAGACACCTATTTAGGCCAGGTGCTGGGTAGCAGAGTAGAAAACTAGAACATAAAGGAGACACACCCCTATTTAGGCCAGGTGCTGGGTAGCAGAGTAGAAAACTAGAACATAAAGGAGACACCTATTTAGGCCAGGTGCTGGGTAGCAGAGTAGAAAACTAGAACATAAAGGAGACACCTATTTAGGCCAGGTGCTGGGTAGCAGAGTAGAAAACTAGAACATAAAGGAGACACCTATTTAGGCCAGGTGCTGGGTAGCAGAGTAGAAAACTAGAACATAAAGGAGACACCTATTTAGGCCAGGTGCTGGGTAGCAGAGTAGAAAACTAGAACATAAAGGAGACACCTATTTAGGCCAGGTGCTGGGTAGCAGAGTAGAAAACTAGAACATAAAGGAGACACCTATTTAGGCCAGGTGCTGGGTAGCAGAGTAGAAAACTAGAACATAAAGGAGACACCTATTTAGGCCAGGTGCTGGGTAGCAGAGTAGAAAACTAGAACATAAAGGAGACACCTATTTAGGCCAGGTGCTGGGTAGCAGAGTAGAAAACTAGAACATAAAGGAGAGCCGCACACTCTAGGAGCTCAGATGCAAAAATGTAATTACCAACCTTTTGACAGTCAAGCTGTCTTCATCAGGGTATAATCACAAACACTGCCAGATGACTCGTTTATATAGTATCAAAAGACACAGGTGTCTGTAATCATGGCCAGGAGTGGCCTAATATCATTGGTTAATTATCAAATATTAAAATGTCATACAAAGAACAGCATACAAACAACAAATGGAGAGCATACGATCATAGATTAATTTAACTACACAAGCTTACAAACAATTACAATGGCAAAGTCACAATAATCACAAGAATGGCTTTGATGCAGTAACAGTCCCTATTGTAGAGGGCATTGATGCAGTAACAGCCCCTATCGTAGTCTCCTCCTAAAGGACACCAGCAGTATGGTCTCAGAACAGCTCCCCTCCTAAAGGACACCAGCAGTATGGTCTCAGACCAGCTCCCCTCCTAAAGGACACCAGCAGTCTGGTCTCAGAACAGCTCCCCTCCTAAAGGACACCAGCAGTCTGGTCTCAGAACAGCTCCCCTCCTAAAGGACACCAGCAGTATGGTCTCAGAACAGCTCCCCTCCTAAAGGACACCAGCAGTATGGTCTCAGAACAGCTCCCCTCCTAAAGGACACCAGCAGTATGGTCTCAGAACAGCTCCCCTCCTAAAGGACACCAGCAGTATGGTCTCAGAACAGCTCCCCTCCGAAAGGACACCAGCAGTATGGTCTCAGAACAGCTCCTCTCCTTTATAAAGGACACCAGCAGTATGGTCTCAGAACAGCTCCCCTCCTAAAGGACACCAGCAGTATGGTCTCAGAACAGCTCCCCTCCTTTGTAAAGGACACCAGCAGTCTGGTCTCAGAACAGCTCCCCTCCTTTGTAAAGGACACCAGCAGTATGGTCTCAGAACAGTTCCCCTCCTAAAGGACACCAGCAGTATGGTCTCAGAACAGTTCCCCTCCTAAAGGACACCAGCAGTCTGGTCTCAGAACAGCTCCCCTCCTAAAGGACACCAGAACAGCTCCCCTCCTAAAGGACACCAGCAGTATGGTCTCAGAACACCTCCCCTCCTAAAGGACACCAGCAGTATGGTCTCAGAACAGCTCCCCTCCTAAAGGACACCAGCAGTATGGTCTCAGAACAGCTCCCCTCCTTTGTAAAGGACACCAGCAGTATGGTCTCAGAACAGCTCCCCTCCTAAAGGACACCAGCAGTATGATCTCAGAACAGCTCCCCTCCTAAAGGACACCAGCAGTATGGTCTCAGAACAGCTCCCCTCCTTTGTAAAGGACACCAGCAGTATGGTCTCAGAACAGCTCCCCTCCTAAAGGACACCAGCAGTATGATCTCAGAACAGCTCCCCTCCTAAAGGACACCAGCAGTCTGGTCTCAGAACAGCTCCCCTCCTAAAGGACACCAGCAGTATGGTCTCAGAACAGCTCCCCTCCTAAAGGACACCAGCAGTATGGTCTCAGAACAGCTCCCCTCCTTTGTAAAGGACACCAGCAGTATGGTCTCAGAACAGCTCCCCTCCTAAAGGACACCAGCAGTATGGTCTCAGAACAGTTCCCCTCCTTTGTAAAGGACACCAGCAGTATGGTCTCAGAACAGCTCCCCTCCTAAAGGACACCAGCAGTATGGTCTCAGAACAGTTCCCCTCCTTTGTAAAGGACACCAGCAGTATGGTCTCAGAACAGCTCCCCTCCTAAAGGACACCAGCAGTATGATCTCAGAACAGTTCCCCTCCTAAAGGACACCAGCAGTATGGTCTCAGAACAGCTCCCCTCCTTTGTGAAGGACACCAGCAGTATGGTCTCAGAACAGCTCTCCTCCTTTGTAAAGGACACCAGCAGTATGGTCTCAGAACAGCTCCCCTCCTAAAGGACACCAGCAGTATGGTCTCAGAACAGCTCCCCTCCTAAAGGACACCAGCAGTATGGTCTCAGAACAGCTCCCCTCCTAAAGGACACCAGCAGTATGGTATCAGAACAGCTCCCCTCCTAAAGGACACCAGCAGTATGGTATCAGAACAGCTCCCCTCCTAAAGCACACCAGCAGTATGGTCTCTTATTGAATCTCTTGATCCTCTCCCTGATAATACCTTGTTAGTTACGCCTGATGTTGAGTCGTTATACACTAATATTCCACAGGAGGGCGGTATTGAAGCTATGGAACATCTTCTTCTGCAACGTGACTCCAATGAACTATCTTCCAGTCCCTGCATTATAACATTGTCTGAAATAGTACTCACGCATAACTACTTCATGTTTCTAAATGATTTGTTTATTCAGGCGATGGGTACTGCTATGGGATCCCCCATGGCTCCTAACTATGCTAATGTGTAATGTGGGTTACGTGGAGAAACAGTCTATTTTCAATCCTCTCAAAAATGTTTTCTTGCCTGACATCATTATGTGGAAACGGTATATTGATGATAGTTGTGTTCTATGGAGGGGTGATGCCAAACAGCTCCAGGCGTTCCATGCTTTTCTTAACTCCTCTTCTGAGCATCTGAGATTTACTATGCAATCTGACACATGTCAAATCAGTTTCCTTGATCTTCTGATCTTGTGTGAAGATAATGTTCTATACACTGATCTTTACAGGAAACCTACTGATCGTAACAGTTTGTTGGGGGCTGATAGTTGTCACCCACTTCCCTTGAAAAACAGTTTGCCCGACAGTCAATTCTGTCAAATCAAAAGAATTTGCAAAAAACAATCCGATTTCGACAGAAATATGGCTGAGACGCAAATAAAGTTCAAGGGGAGGGACTACAAGAATGATCAGATTAATACTGCCATGAGAAAATTAAAAACTAAACAAACATGACCTTTTTCAAGGCCAGTCTCGCAAAAAGACTCATTCTTGTGTTCTAACTATTCAAATCGTTATGAACAAGTTAAAACTGTAAGTCGCTTTGGATAAAAGCGTCTGCTAAATTGCATATATTATTTATTATTATATTAAGGGAATTGTTCACAAACATTGGCACATTCTAAAATCCGACGATAGTCTCGGTAATGTGTTTTCGGGAACTTCCCTTGGTCGTGTTCTCGCGGGGCAGAAATCTCAGAGACCAATTGGTAAACTCTGATTTACCACCCCAAGATATTCCTGAACGTCTATTTGCGCCCCTACTGGATGGAAACTACAAATGTAACGGCTGGGCTCAATGCAATAGCACTTATAAATGTAGATCCTTTAAACACCCCCAAACAGGGTAACAGATCCCAATAAAAGGTGTTATCATGTGCTCCACTAAGGCAGTTATTTATCTTGTTTTTTTATATTTTTAATTTGACCTTTATTTAACCAGGCAAGTCAGTTAAGAACACATTCTTATTTTCAATGACAGCCTAGGAACAGTGGGTTAACTGCCTGTTCAGGGGCAGAACGACAGATTTGTACCTTGTCAGCTCGGGGGTTTGAACTCACAACCTTTCTGGTTACTAGTCCAACGCTCTAACCACTAGGCTACCCTGCTGCCTCTACACTCTAACCACTAGGCTACCCTGCTGCCTCTACACTCTAACCACTAGGCTACCCTGCTGCCTCTACACTCTAACCACTAGGCTACCCTGCTGCCTCTACACTCTAACCACTAGGCTACCCTGCTGCCTCTAACCACTCTACCCTGCCGCCTCTACACTCTAACCACTAGGCTACCCTGCCGCCTCTACAACCACTCTAACCACTAGGCTACCCTGCTGCCTCTACAACCACTCCCTGCCGCCTCTACACTCTAACCACTAGGCTACCCTGCTGCCTCTACACTCTAACCACTAGGCTACCCTGCTGCCTCTCTACACTCTAACCACTAGCTGCCTCTACACTCTAACCACTAGGCTACCCTGCTGCCTCTACACTCTAACCACTAGGCTACCCTGCTGCCTCTACACTCTAACCACTAGGCCTCTCTACACTCTAACCACTAGGCTACCCTGCTGCCTCTACACTCTAACCACTAGGCTACCCTGCCGCCTCTACGCTCTAACCACTAGGCTACCCTGCCGCCTCTACACTCTAACCACTAGACTACCTGCCTCCTCTACGCTCTAACCACTAGGCTACGCTAGGCTAACTTGTCCTTGTGGTAAAAATGATGTGGGTAAAACAAAGTGTGAATTAAAAGTACGTATCTCAGAGCATCGTAGCACCAATAGGTGTAAAAACTTTACTTACCCAGTTGCTGCCCACTTCTTGGAGGCAGGCCACTCGATTTGGTCTCTGCGTTACACTGGCATCGAACATGTTACCCTCCCAAGGAGAGGGGGTGACCTTGATCATTTATTGTTAAAACGAGAGGCTGCCTGGATCTTTAACTTAAAGACCCTTGCGCCTTTCGGTCTCAACGTAGACTTTGATCTAAAGCCATTCTTGTGATTATTGTGACTTTGCCATTGTAATTGTTTGTAAGCTTGTGTAGTCAAATGAATCTATGATCGTATGCTCTCCATTTGTTGTTTGTATGCTGTTCTTTGTATGACATTTTAATATTTGATAATTAACCAATGATATTAGGCCACTCCTGGCCATGATTACAGACACCTGTGTCTTTTGATACTATATAAACGAGTCATCCGGCAGTGTTTGTGATTATACCCTGATGAAGACGGCTTGACTGTCGAAACATTGGTAATTACATTTTTGCATCTGAGCTCCTAGAGTGTGCGGCTCTTTTATTTTCAAGTTTAAAACAGCATACGACACATGACCTGATAAAGGCAGCATGTCTACACTAACTCGTTAAAACACACGACATGATAAAGGTTATAACACATGATAAAGGTTATAACACATGATAAAGGTTATAACACATGATAAAGGTTATAACACGTGATAAAGGTTATAACACGTGATAAAGGTTATAACACGTGATAAAGGTTATAACACGTGATAAAGGTTATAACATAAAGGTTATAACACGTGATAAAGGTTATAACACGTTAAAGGTAAACACATGATAAAGGTTATAACACGTGATAAAGGTTATAACACATAACACGATAAAGGTTATAACACGATAAAAAGGTTATAACACATGATAAAGGTTATAACACATGATAAAGGTTATAACACGTGACATGATAAAGGTTATAACACGTGATAAAGGTTATAACACATGATAAAGGTTATAACTGATAAAGGTTATAACACGTGATAAAGGTTATAACACATGATAAAGGTAGTGCGTCTATACACACTCGTTGAACCTGGGTGAGCAGACAATAGCGATAGCCTCCGGCATCATGAGCTGGTAGGAACAGTGTGTGTGGAGATCGACACTGGACAGGAAGGCTGTCTGGGTGGGGTGGGTCTGAAACAATGCAAACATATATATTGAACTAAAATATAAGGTGTTGTTCCCATGAACTGAAATAAATGTTCCCAGAAATGTTCCATTCATGCAAACATCTTATTTCTAACAAATGTTTGTTGACATCCTTGTTACTGAACATTTCTCCAAGATAATCCATCCACCTGACAAGTGTGGCATATTAAGAAGCTGATTTAACAGCATGATCATTACACAGGTGCACCTTCTGCTGGGGTCAATAGTTGTCACACAACACAATGCCACAGATGTTTCAAGTTGAGGAAGCTTGCAATTGGCATACTGACTACAGGAATGTCCACCAGAGCTGTTGCCAGAGAATTGAACATTTATTTCTCTACCATAAGACGCCTCCAACATAATTTTAGAGAATTTGTTTTAGACAATCTGGCTTCTTCACCTGCGGGATCGTCTGAGACCAGCCACCCGGGCGGCTGATGAAACTGTATGTTTGCACAACTGAAGAATTACTGCACAAACTGTCAGAAACCATCTCTGGGAAGCTAATCTGTGTGCTCGTTGTCCTCACCAGACTGCAGTTAAGCGTCATAACTGAATCGGTGGGGAAATGCTTCAGCACGATGGCCACTGGCATGCTGGAGAAGTGTGATCTTTACGGATGAATCTTGGTTTCAACTGTACCCGGCAGATTGCAGACAGCGTGTATGGTATCGTGTGGGAGAGCAGTTTGCTGAGCTACTCATTTCAACTGTACCCGGCAGATTGCAGACAGCGTGTATGGTATCGTGTGGGAGAGCAGTTTACTGATGTTAACGTTGTGAACAGAGTGCCCCATGGTGGGGTTACAGTACGGGCAGGCATAAGCATTTACATTTACATTTAAGTCATTTAGCAGACGCTCTTATCCAGAGCGACTTACAAATTGGTGCATTCACCTTATGACATCCAATCTCTGGTAAGCTACAGACAATGAACACCAATTGCATTTTATCAATGGCCATTTGAATGCACAGAGATACTGTAACAAGATCCTGAGGCCCATTGTTGTGCCATTCATCCACCGCCATCACCTCATGTTTCAGCATGATAATACACAGCCCCATGTCAGCAAGGATCTGTACACAATTCCTGGAAGATGAAAATGTCCCAATTCTTCCATGGCCTGCACATTCACCAGACATGTCACCCATTGAGCATGTTTGGGATGCTCTGGATCAACGTGTACGACAGCCTGTTCCAGTTCCCACCAATATCCAGAAACCTCCACAGCCATTTAAGGAGGAGTGGGACAACATTCCACAGGCCACAGTCAACAGCCTGATCAACTCTATGTGAAGGAGATGTGTCACGCTGCATGAGACAAATGGTGGTCACACCAGATACAGACTGGTTTTCTGATCCACACCAGATACAGACTGGTTCTGATCCACACCAGATACAGACTGGTTCTGATCCACACCCCTACCTTTTTTTACGGTATCTGTGACCAACAGATGCATATCTGTATTCCCAGTCATGTGAAATCCATAGATTAGGGCTAAATGTATTTCTTTAAATTGAGGGGGGGGCTTCCGGGTGGCGCAGTGGTTAAGGGCGCTGTACTGCAGCGCCAGCTATGCCATCAGAGTCCCTGGGTTCCCGCCCAGGCTCTGTCGTAACCGGCCGCGACCAGGAGGTCCGTGGGGCGACACACAATTGGCCCTAGAGTCGTCCGGGTTATGGAGGGCTTGGTCGGTAGGGATGTCCTTGTTTCATCGCGCACCAGCGAATCCTCTGGCGAGCCGGGCGCAGTGCGCGCTAGCCAAGGTTGCCAGGTGCACGGTGTACCCTCCGACACATTGGTGCGGCTGGCTTCCGGGTTGGGTGCGCGCTGTGTTAAGAAGCAGTGCGGCTTGGTTGGGTTGTGTATCGGAGGAGTTGTAGTGATGAGACAAGATGGTAACTACTACAACAATTGCCATGAAATTGGGGAGGAAAAGGGGTAAAAATTAAACAATAAAAATATCCTCATATGAACTGTAACTCAGTAAAATCTGAAATTGTTGCATATTGCATTCATAATTTTGTTCAGTGTATAATTATATATTATTATATAGTAGGAACAAGGTGTGTGGAGATCAACACTGGGCATGAAGACAACTTTCTCACTGAGGATGACTTTCAACCTTGTCTCTCCCGAAATGTATCATGGTAACACTACAACAATCTCTCCCGAGCCCCCAATACCAGAATCTCAGCCCTTGTACGGGAGTTGTAGTGATGAGACAAGATGGTAACTACTACAACAATTGGAAACCATGAAATTGGGGAGGAAAAGGGGTAAAAATTAAACAATAAAAATATCCTCATATGAACTGTAACTCAGTAAAATCTGAAATTGTTGCATATTGCATTCATAATTTTGTTCAGTGTATAATTATATATTATTATATAGTAGGAACAAGGTGTGTGGAGATCAACACTGGGCATGAAGACAACTTTCTCAGCTGAGGAGAAGCCCGGGTTCAGTATCGCAGTAAATGTATCATCTCTGGTAGGGTTATCCCAATACCAGAATCTATCATCTCTGGTAGGGTTATCCCAATACCAGTATCTCAGTAAATGTGGTCCTTCTGTAGCTCAGTTGGTAGAGCATGGCGCTATCATCTCTGTAACGAATGTATCATCTCTGGGGTTATCCCAGTGGGTTCCCAATACCAGATCCCTCTGGGACCACCCATCATCTCTGTAGAATGTATGCATCTCTGGTACATGACTGTAAATGTCATCTCTGGTAGGGATAAGAATCGTCATCTCTGCTAAATGAATGTATCATCATATATTATCATCTCTGGTAGGGTTATCCCAATACCAGAATCTATCATCTCTGGTAGGGTTATCCCAATACCAGGGTTATCCCAATACCAGAATATCATCTCTGGTAGTTATCCCAATGTATCATCTCTGGTAGGGTTATCCCAATACCAGAATGTATCATCTCTGGTAGGGTTATCCCAATACCAGAATCTATCGCAGTAAATGTATCATCTCTGGTAGGGTTATCCCAATACCAGAATCTATCATCTCTGGTAGGGTTATCCCAATACCAGAATCTATCATCTCTGGTAGGGTTATCCCAATACCAGAATCTATCATCTCTGGTAGGGTTATCCCAATACCAGAATCTATCATCTCTGGTCGGGTTATTATCCCAATACCAGAATCTATCATCTCTGGTCGGGTTATCCCAATACCAGAATCTCAGTAAATGTATCATCTCTGGTAGGGTTATCCCAATACCAGAATGTATCATCTCTGGTAGGGTTATCCCAATACCAGAATCTCAGTAAATGTACAGTTGAAGTGGGAAGTTTACACACAATTAGGTGTGAGTCATTAAAACTTGTTTTTCAACCACTCCACAAATGACGTGTTAACAAACTATAGTTTTGGCAAGTCGGTTACGACATCTACTTTGTGTATGACACAAGTATTTTTCCAACAATTGTTTTCAGACAGATTTCACTTAGAATTCACTGTATGACAATTCCAGTGGGTCAGAAGTTTACATACACCAAGTTGACTGTGCCTTTAATTAAACAGCTTGGAAATGTACAGAAAATTATGTCATGGCTTTAGAAGCTTCTGATAGGCTAATTGACATCATTTGAGTCAATATGAGGTGAACCTGTGGATATATTTCAAGGCCTACCTTCAAACTCAGTGCCTCTTTGCTTGACATCATGGGAAAATCAAAAGAAATCAGCCACGACCTGAGAAAATAAATGGTAGACCTCCACAAGTCTGGTTCATCCTTGGGAGCAATTTCCAAATGCCTGAAGTTTCCACGCTCATCTGTACACACAATAGTACGCAAGATTAAACATCCTTGGGACCACGCAGCCGTCATACCGCTCTGGAAGGAGACTAGTTCTGTCTCCTCGAGATGAATGTACTTTGGTGTGAAAAGTGCAAATCAATCCCAGAACCACAGCAAAGGACCTTGTGAAGATGCTGGAGGAAACAGGTACAAAAGTATCTATATCCACAGTAAAACTAGTCCTATGTCAACATAACCTGAAAGGCAGCTCAGTAAGGAAGAAGCCACTGCTATATCAACATAACCTGAAAGGCAGCTCAGTAAGGAAGAAGCCACTGCTATATCAACATAACCTGAAAGGCAGCTCAGCAAGGAAGAAGCCACTGCTATATCAACATAACCTGAAAGGCCGCTCAGCAAGGAAGAAGCCACTGCTATATCAACATAACCTGAAAGGCCGCTCAGCAAGGAAGAAGCCACTGCTTTATCAACATAACCTGAAAGGCCGCTCAGCAAGGAAGAAGCCACTGCTATATCAACATAACCTGAAAGGCCGCTCAGCAAGGAAGAAGCCACTGCTATATCAACATAACCTGAAAGGCCGCTCAGCAAGGAAGAAGCCACTGCTATATCAACATAACCTGAAAGGCCGCTCAGCAAGGAAGAAGTCACTGCTCCAAAACCACCATAAAAAAGCTAGACTACGGTTTGCAACTGCACATGGGGACAAAGATCGTACTTTTTGGAGAAATGTCCTCTGGTCTGATGAAACAAAAATAGACCCGTTTGGCCATAATGACCATCATTATGTTTGGAGGAAACAGGGGAAAGCTTGCAATACGAAGAACACCATCCCAACCATGAAGCACGGGGTGGCAGCATCATGTTGTGGGGGTGCTTTGCTGCAGGAGGGACTGGTGCACTTCACAAAATAGATGGCATCATGAGGGTGGAAAGTTATTTGGAGATATTGAAGCAACATCTCAAGACATCAGTCAGGAAGTTAAAGCATGGTCACAAATGGGTCTTCCAAATGGACAATGGCCCCAAGCATACTTCCAAAGTTGTGGCAAAATGGCTTAAAGACAACAAAGTCAAGGTATTGGAGTAGCCATCACAAAACCCTGATCTCAATCCCATAGAACATTTGTGGGCAGAACTGAAAAAGTGTGTGTGAGCAAGGAGGCCTACAAACCTGACTCAGTTACACCAGCTCTGTCAGGAGGAATGGGCCAAAATTCACCCAACTTATTGTGGGAAGCTTGTGGAAGGCTACCCAAAACGTTTGGCCCAAGTTAAACAATTTAAAAGCAACCAAGTACTAATTGAGTGTATGTAAACTTCTGACCCACTGGGAATGTGATGAAAGAAATAAAAGCTGAAATGAATGACTCTACACTATTATTCTGACATTTCACATTCTTAAAATAAAGTGATGTTCCTAACTGACCTAAGACAGGGGATTTTTACTAAGATTAAATGTCAGGAATTGTGAAAAACTGAGTTTAAATGTATTTGGCTGAGGTGTATGTAAACTTCCTACTTCAACTGTATGTAAGAATGCTGTTTATAGACTACAGCTCAGCATTCAACACCATAGTGCCCTCCAAGCTCATCATTAAGCTCAGGGCCCTGGGTCTGAACCCCTCCCTGTGCAACTGGTTCCTGGACTTCCTGACAGCAGCCCCCCCCCAGGTGGTGAAGGTAGGCAACAACACCTCCACCACACTGATCCTCAACACAGGGGTCCAACAAGGGTGAGTGCTCAGCCCCCTTCCTTACTCCTTTCACCCTGACTGCAATCATCAAGTTTGCAGATGACACAAGTGGCCTGATTACAAACAACAACGAGCCAGCCTACAGGGAGGATGAGTGGTGCCAGGAAAATAACCCACAACAAAACGAAGGAGCTATTCATGGATACTCAACCCTGCACTTTAGAGACTGCTGCCTGAAATCACTGATCACTTCAATAATGTTTGCAAACTGTTTTACTCATTTCATATGTATATGCTGTATACTACTGTATTGCTCGTCCTAATATTTATATATTTCTTCATTCCACTCTTGTACTTTTAGTTGTGTGCATTGTTTGATACTACTTGTTATTACTGCACTGTTGGAGCTAGGAACACAAGCATTTCACTACACCCATAATAACATCTGCTACCAATTTGATTTGGAATTGGATTTGATTACATTATCACAATACCAGTATCTCAGTAGATGTATTACCATTATTAATAATATTATTATGACCAAACATCTGCTCATCCAACATCTCATTCCAAAATCACAGAGTTGGTCCCCCCCTTTGCTGCTATAACAGCCTCCACTCTTCTGGGAAGTCATTAATATGGAGTTGGTCCCCCCTTTGCTGCTATAACAGCCTCCACTCTTCTGGGAAGTCATTAATATGGAGTTGGTCCCCCCCTATAACAGTCTCCACTCTTCTGGGAAGTCATTAATATGGAGTTGGTCCCCCCTTTGCTGCTATAACAGCCTCCACTCTTCTGGGAAGTCATTAATATGGAGTTGGTCCCTCCTTTGCTGCTATAACAGCCTCCACTCTTCTGCTAAGTCATTAATATGGAGATGGTCCCCCCTTTGCTGGTACTATTTAACTATTTAATGAAGCTAACAGCCTCTACTCTTCTGGGAAGGCTTTCCACTAGATGTAGGAACATTGCTGCTATAACAGCCTCCACTCTTCTGGGAAGGCTTTCCACTAGATGTAGGAACATTGCTGCTATAACAGCCTCCACTCTTCTGGGAAGGCTTTCCACTAGATGTAGGAACATTGCTGCTAAAACAGCCTCCACTGTACTTGCAGGCCAGTCATGTTCTTCCACACCTATCTCAACAAACCATTTCTGTATGGACCTCCCTTTGTGCTCAAGGACATTGTCATGCTGAAACAGGAAAGGGCCTTCCCCAATCTGTTGCTATAACAGTTGGAAGAACAGAATCGTCTAGAATGTCATTGTATGTTGTAGTGTTAAGATTTCCCCTCACTGGAACTAAGGGACCTGAACCACGAAAAACAGCCCCAGACCATTATTACTCCTCCACCAAACTTTACAGTTGGCACTATGCATTGGGGCAGGTAGGGTTCTCCTGGCATCTGCCAAACCCAGATTCGTCCATCGGGCTGCCAGATGGTGAAGTGTGATTCACCCCTCCGGAGAACGTGTTGGCATTGGGCACGGTGATCTTAGTCTTGTGTGCGGCTGCTCGGCCATGGAAACCATGGCTGCATTTCATGAAGCTCCCGACGAACAGTTGTTGTGCTGACGTTGCTTCCAGAGGCAGAATGGCACTCAGTATTGAGTGTTGCAACCGGGGACAGACAATTTTTACACTCTTCAGCACTCGGCGGTCCTGTTCTGTGAGCTGGTGTGGCCTACCACTTCGTGGCTGAGCCGTTGTTGCTCCTAGACATTACCACTTCACAAAAACAGGGCTTACACTTGACAGGGACGTCTCTAGCAGGGCAGAAATTTAACCAACTGAATTGTTGGAAAAGTGGCATCCTAGGACAGTGCCAAGTTGAAAGTCACTGAGCTCTTCAGTCAGGCCATTCTACTGACAATGTTTGTCTATGGAGATTGCATGGCTGTGTGCTCCATTTTATACATCCGTCAGCAACGGGTATGGTTGAATTAGCAGAATACACTCATTTGGAGGGGTGTCCACAAACTTCTGCACAAAAAGTATCATGACAAGCAAACAAAAAATAAAGCAGACTTAATTTGCTGAGGAAAATGTTATAAACGGGTCCTGGATCAGCTCTCCTAGAAGTTGTATGAATATGGGCTCTGATGTAACTCACATGTATCCAGCCCAGGGTGATGAGGTCATACTGGTCCTGGATCAGGAACAGCTCCTCTTCGTTCTCCGTGTCACAGTAGTCTGGCCCTCCGTTCTGCTTCGGCACGATCACATGGGTCACTGTGAATGCATTCCTCAGCTGGAAAACACAGAATCAGACACACAGAGAGAGAGTCAGAGAGAGAGAGTCAGAGACACAGAGAGAGAGTCAGAGACACAGAGAGAGAGTCAGAGACACAGAGAGAGAGTCAGAGACACAGAGAGAGAGTCAGAGACACAGAGAGAGAGTCAGAGACACAGAGAGAGAGTCAGAGACACAGAGAGACAGAATCAGACATGGACTACCACCATGACTCATAATACGGTCACCGTACCAGCCCTACATGCACCCACATCAATAAGTTTTGCTATAGAATAACTATGATTATAGTACCGCTGTTGCTGTATAAAAGTCAGGTCTTACCAGTTTGCCACAGAGGATGCCACAGGTCTCCACAGCTCGGCTGGTGTTGGACTCAGCTAGCCTGAGGAAGCTGCTGCAGAGCTCTGAGGGCACTGCCAGCTGCCGGATGCCATCCACCATCCCATCCATGGTGTCTGGACAGAGGAGGGACAATACCCCATCAGGTTTTCAGGACCACTTCAGAAATAACTGATTTAATTTGTGTGTTATCCTCTGTCATTGAAATGTGTTGTATTTCATCTCTTCGATTCTACGTTGTGGAGCCAGATGAAACATCTATTCTACGTTGTGGAGCCAGATGAAACATCTATTCTATTCTACGTTGTGGAGCCAGATGAAACATCTCTTCTATTCTACGTTGTGGAGCCAGATGAAACATCTATTCTACGTGGTGGAGGCAGATGAAACATCTATTCTACGTGGTGGAGCCAGATGAAACATCTATTCTATTCTACGTTGTGGAACCAGATGAAACATCTCTTCTATTCTATGTGGTGGAGCCAGATGAAACATCTCTTCTATTCTATGTGGTGGAGCCAGATGAAACATCTCTTCTATTCTATGTGGTGGAGCCAGATGAAACATCTATTCTATTCTACGTTGTGGAGCCAGATGAAACATCTATTCTACGTTGTGGAGCCAGATGAAACATCTCTTCTATTCTATGTGGTGGAGCCAGATGAAACATCTCTTCTATTCTATGTGGTGGAGCCAGATGAAACATCTATTCTATTCTACGTTGTGGAGCCAGATGAAACATCTATTCTACGTTGTGGAGCCAGATGAAACATCTATTCTACGTTGTGGAGCCAGATGAAACATCTATTCTACGTTGTGGAGCCAGATGAAACATCTATTCTACGTTGTGGAGCCAGATGAAACATCTATTCTACGTTGTGGAGCCAGATGAAACATCTATTCTACGTTGTGGAGCCAGATGAAACATCTATTCTACGTTGTGGAGCCAGATGAAACATCTATTCTACGTTGTGGAGCCAGATGAAACATCTATTCTACGTTGTGGAGCCAGATGAAACATCTATTGAAACATCTATTCTACGTTGTGGAGCCAGATGAAACATCTATTCTACGTTGTGGAGCCAGATGAAACATCTATTCTACGTTGTGGAGCCAGATGAAACATCTATTCTACGTTGTGGAGCCAGATGAAACATCTATTCTACGTTGTGGAGCCAGATGAAACATCTATTCTACGTTGTGGAGCCAGATGAAACATCTATTCTACGTTGTGGAGCCAGATGAAACATCCAGAGAAAAGTAGATCAGAGTAGAAGAATTCGATAAGCCTTTGAATCATTCCATGAACACTGAGTGTACAAAACATCAGGAACACCTTCCTAATATTAAGTTGCACCCCCTTTTGCCCTCAGAACAGCCTCAATTCGTCAGGGTATGGGACTCTACAAGGTGTGGAAAGCGTTCCACAGGGATGCTGGCCGATGTTGACTCCAATGCTTCCCACAGTTGTGTCAGGTTGTCTGGATGTCCTTTGGGTGGTGGATCATTCTTGATACACACAGGAAACTGTTGAGCGTGAAAAATGCAGCAGCTTTGCAGTTCTTGACACACTCAAACCGGTGCTCCTGGCACCTACTACCATACCCCGTTCAAAGGCACTTAAATATGTTGTCTTGTCCGTTCACCCTTTGAATGACACAAACACACAATCCATGTCTCAATTGTCTCAAGGCTGAAAAATGCTTCTTCAACCTGTCTCCTCCCCTTCATCTACACTGATTGGAGTGGATTTAACCTGTCTCCTCCCCATCTACACTGATTGAAGTGAATTTAACCTGTCTCCTCCCCTTCATCTAGACTGATTGAAGTGGATTTAACCTGTCTCCTCCCCTTCATCTACACTGATTGAAGTGGATTTAACCTGTCTCCTCCCCTTCATCTACACTGATTGAAGTGGATTTAACCTGTCTCCTCCCCTTCATCTACACTGATTGAAGTGGATTTAACCTGTCTCCTCCCCTTCATCTACACTGATTGAAGTGGATTTAACCTGTCTCCTCCCCTTCATCTACACTGATTGAAGTGGATTTAACCTGTCTCCTCCCCTTCATCTACACTGATTGGAGTGGATTTAACCTGTCTCCTCCCCTTCATCTACACTGATTGGAGTGGATTTAACCTGTCTCCTCCCCTTCATCTACACTGATTGGAGTGGATTTAACCTGTCTCCTCAATAAGGGATCATAGATTTATACCTGGAATCACCAGATCAGTCGGTCATGGAAAAAGCAGGTGTTCCTAATGTTTTGTACAGTCAGTGTGTGTTTACTCACTGCTGTTCCCACTAGGGCTCACAGGTTTGAGCGTCCGGTCGAAGGTGGGGAGCGGTCTGACCTGGCCGGCGCTGTCCCCCGGGCTCTGAGGGGGGGTGGGGGACACGGCCAGGGGAAGAGGGGGGCCCTGGATCCCAGGGAGGAGGGGTGCAGCGGGGGGAGGGGTCCCAGGAGCATGAAACTCCTGAAGGATACGCTGCCTCTCCTTCTCCAGCTCCTGCCGTCTGATTATGGAGTCACATTTAGTGTCAATATTGATCAATATTAAAAAATGTCAATTTTGATCTTCATATGAAATCCTTTCTGGGTAAGTTACTGTACTTAACTATGATTTTTGACCAATTGAAAACAAACAAAAATAGCTACTTAGCAAAGAGCAATTTCTCAAGCTACGTCTGTCTGTGAGTGGTCTGAGTGGGGAGGGGAGAACTGGTGATAACCCCAGGCACGCCAAAACTCCATCCCACCAAAACGGAAGGAAATTTCCATTGACCTTTTCAAACCGCTCTTCACAGTACTATTCCAACATCATAGTGTGTAAGTATATATAAAACAGGAAAATCACATTTTTGACTGCACTGGTTAAAAAAATTCTATATTCACTCAATCCAGTTTCAAATCATGAAATCAAGTTAAATTTATGAATTCAATGATTCACTCATTTGTCCAATACAAATTTTTTTTAAATTTAAATTGAAATTACATTTCTTAAATGCAATTGAAAAAGCGATTAAATTCAGATGACGTTTCTGTTGGCAGTGATATACCTGATCATCTCCTCGAAGGCGCTGAACTGCTCTTGTTCCCGTTGGCGTCGCTGCAGTTCCACCACACGCTCCCTCTCTGCTTCTAGCGCCTGCTGCTTCGACTGCTGCTGCGCCAAGGCTGCCTCCTCCGCTTTCTACAAACACAGTAGTGACACACACACACACACACACATTAGCAAATCAACCAAATCCGGTGTGCAGAGGGCTCTACTGAGGGTATAAAGTTGGAAGATGGGCAGGAAGGTCAACAGAGGTGGGCAGAAGCCTTGTAACCTTTTTGATGAGATACTGTGCATGCTCCTGCTCATATATCTTGAGAAGAGCCTTCTTCAGCACCTCTGCTTGAGGGAAGGCCACCTCCTTCAGCCTCTGTTGGGACAGATGACAGCATGTCACATCACAAGACAAACGTAGAGGTCCAAGAACCCTGTTGTTTCACAACCCTGGTCCTCCAGTACCCCCCCCCCAACACTGGTCCTCCAGAACCAACCCTGGTCCTCCAGTACCCCCCCAACACTGGTCCTCCAGAACCAACCCTGGTCCTCCAGAACTAACCCCCAACACTGGTCCTCCAGAACCAACCCTGGTCCTCCAGCGGGCCAGGGTCGGGCTGTCTGGGGAGGGGGGACTGGTTGACCAGGGTTGGGGGAACTGGTTGACCAGGGTTGGGGCTGCTGGAGGACCAGGGTTGGGGCTGCTGGAGGACCAGGGTTGGGGCTGCTGGGGGACCAGGGTTGGGGCTGCTGGGGGACCAGGGTTGGGGCTGCTGGGGGACCAGGGTTGGGCTGCTGGGGGACTGGAGGACCAGGGTTGGGCTGCTGGGGGACTGGAGGACCAGGGTTGGGCTGCTGGGGGACTGGAGGACCAGGGTTGGGCTGCTGGGGGACTGGAGGACCAGGGTTGGGCTGCTGGGGGACTGGAGGACCAGGGTTGGGCTGCTGGGGGACTGGAGGACCAGGGTTGGGCTGCTGGGGGACTGGAGGACCAGGGTTGGGCTGCTGGGGGACTGGAGGACCAGGGTTGGGCTGCTGGGGGACTGGAGGACCAGGTTTGGGCTGCTGGGGGACTGGAGGACCAGGGTTGGGCTGCTGGGGGACTGGAGGACCAGGGTTGGGCTGCTGGGGGACTGGAGGACCAGGGTTGGGCTGCTGGGGGAAAGGAGGACCAGGGTTGGGCTGCTGGGGGACTGGAGGACCAGGGTTGGGCTGCTGGGGGACTGGAGGACCAGGGTTGGGCTGCTGGGGGACTGGAGGACCAGGGTTGGGCTGCTGGGGGACTGGAGGACCAGGGTTGGGCTGCTGGGGGACTGGAGGACCAGGGTTGGGCTGCTGGGGGACTGGAGGACCAGGGTTGGGCTGCTGGGGGACTGGAGGACCAGGGTTGGGCTGCTGGGGGAAAGGAGGACCAGGGTTGGGCTGCTGGGGGAAAGGAGGACCAGGGTTGGGCTGCTGGGGGACTGGAGGACAAGGGTTGGGCTGCTGGGGGACTGGAGGACCAGGGTTGGGCTGCTGGGGGACTGGAGGACCAGGGTTGGGCTGCTGGGGGACTGGAGGACCAGGGTTGGGCTGCTGGGGGACTGGAGGACCAGGGTTGGGCTGCTGGGGGACTGGAGGACCAGGGTTGGGCTGCTGGGGGACTGGAGGACCAGGGTTGGGCTGCTGGGGGACTGGAGGACCAGGGTTGGGCTGCTGGGGGACTGGAGGACCAGGGTTGGGCTGCTGGGGGACTGGAGGACCAGGGTTGGGCTGCTGGGGGACTGGAGGACCAGGGTTGGGCTGCTGGGGGACTGGAGGACCAGGGTTGGGCTGCTGGGGGACTGGAGGACCAGGGTTGGGCTGCTGGGGGACTGGAGGACCAGGGTTGGGCTGCTGGGGGACTGGAGGACTGGAGCGTGAAACAGTTAGAATCTGGAATGGTACCTTCAAGGTGTCCTTCTTCTCTGGAATGTTGGCTGTTTTGTAATCTCTATGTTTAGGAAGCTTCTCAATGAAGAGCCTGAATAGAAGCATGATGATAAACAGAAACACATCTTCATGACATTGCAAAAATCTGAAACTTTTTGTCTAAAAATGATGCAGAAAAATCAATCCATGCTTTTGTCAGTTCTAGGTTAGACTACTGCAATAATAAACTTCAGTTAGTCCTAAACACGGCTGATAGAATCTCTTCTAGAACCAAAAATGTGATCATATTAATCCAGTGCTGGTCTCCCTACACTGGCTTCCTGTTAAGGCAAGGGCTGATTTAAGGTTTTACTGCTAAGCATTACATGGGCTTGCTCCTACCTATCTCTCTGATTTGGTCCTGTCGTACATACCTACACATACACTACGGTCACAAGAAGCAGGCCTGCTTACTGTCCCTAGAATGTCTAAGCAAACAGCTGGAGGCAGGGCTTTGGATACTCCTATACAGCTCCATTTTTATGGAATGGTCTGCCTACCCATGTGAGATACGCAAACTCTTTATGTCTTTACTGAAGACTCATCTCTTCGTCCTATGATTGAGTGTAGTCTGGCTTACTGGTGCTCTTCCATGCCGTCCCTAGGAGGGGTGTCACGTGAGTGGGTTGAGTCACTGACGTGACCTTCCTGTCTGGTTTTGTAGGAGATCTTTGTGGGCTATACTCTCAGGATGGTAAGTTGGTGGTTGAAGATATCCCTTCTAGTGGTGTGGGGGCTGTGCTTTGGCAAAGTGGGTGGGGTTATATCCTGTTATATCCTCAGTATGTCCTGTCTGGAGTATTTCTCCTGTCTGGAGTATTTCTCCTGTCCTGTCTGGAGTATTTCTCCTGTCCTGTCTGGAGTATTTCTCCTGTCCTGTCTGGAGTATTTCTCCTGTCCTGTCTGGAGTATTTCTCCTGTCCTGTCTGGAGTATTTCTCCTGTCCTGTCTGGAGTATTTCTCCTGTCCTATCTGGAGTTTGTGGTTTTATGCTGGGTTTCTGTACAGCACTTTGTGACATCTGCTGATGTTAACAGGGATTTATAAAAACATTTGATTGATTGATTCATATTCCTGACTTATAACAGTGATAGCATGATGCTTTATGTTCAGATGAGGCCCACACTTCCCAGGACACGAGCTGTGTGTTTCAGATGAGGCCCACACTTCCCAGGACACGAGCTGTGTGTTTCAGATGAGGCCCACACTTCCCAGGACATGAGCTGTGTGTTTCAGATGAGGCCCACACTTCCCAGGACACGAGCTGTGTGTTTCAGATGAGGCCCACACTTCCCAGGACACGAGCTGTGTGTTTCAGATGAGGCCCACACTTCCCAGGACACGAGCTGTGTGTTTCAGATGAGGCCCACACTTCCCAGGACACGAGCTGTGTGTTTCAGATGAGGCCCACACTTCCCAGGACACGAGCTGTGTGTTTCAGATGAGGCCCACACTTCCCAGGACATGAGCTGTGTGTTTCAGATGAGGCCCACACTTCCCAGGACACGAGCTGTGTGTTTCAGATGAGGCCCACACTTCCCATTCATTTGAGACTCAGGAATTTTATCTGGATCTAAGCTCTACAGCTCATCTCAACATGATAGTTTATTGGGTTGCAGACAATATGGCACATTGTCCACACTACTACCATAAACACATGTTAGATGCCTGGCTAAGTAACCGGCAACACACTGACACTTCATCTATCTTGGGTTCTCTGTCTTGTGACACGACGGTCTTCTTGACAACACCTTCATCAGCGGTGTCACCCTAAAACCTAGAAATGTAACGGAGCCTAGTTTCACCAACTTAACTTACGTGATGTACTTGTTGTAGAGTACGAAGGCGTGCTCGGCGTTGCCCTCCTCGGTGTAGGTGTTGGCCATGCGGATCATCTCCACGCCTGACCTGAAGTACCTCCGGGGAGGAACGTCCTCGTTCACGTCCACAGAGCTGCCCTTCTTGGTCAGGGCACGGACACGGTCCTCAGGGGGCAGGCTGACATCAGTGTGGTCTGCCATCAGGACCTTCCTCCTACACACCTGACAGGAAATCAAACCTTTGTTAGTCCGCTTCAGAAATAGCACCCTACACACACACACACACACACACACACACACACACACACACACACACACACACACACACACACACACACACACACACACACACACACACACACACACACACACACACACACACACACACACACACACACACACACACACACACACATACATATATATATAAAAATATATAAAAAATACCAGCTGAACATCAGCATGGCTCGCTGGGGCTCCATCCATCTCCCCTACACACCTGAGAGGGACTTAATCAATTAATCAAAAGTATTGATTAAACTCTGGTTTACATCAGCACTTGTCACAGAGGGGCGCATTCCACAGCTAAGGGCGAGGCAACAACCAATGGCTGCGTGCCATGTCACTGACTGTGTCAGACTGACAGATTGCTATAACATGTGATTTGCTCAAATGTTACTTAAAATAGCTATCCAGTTGTTGTAAGATCTGCTAGGTGTCAGCAACGTCTAATCAGATGAACGCTCCCAAAGGCCCCATTTACACAGGAGAGACTTAGTTCTTCACTGACTAATGAAACTTTAAAATGTGTTACTGTTAAATCACTTTGGATGTGTTTACACAGGCAGACAAATTCTGAAATTATTTCCCACCAGTTGGTATTTTTATCAATCACAGATCCACCCACATCAGATCCTCAGATCCACCCACATCAGATCCACCCACATCAGATCCTCAGATCCACCCACATCAGATCCACCCACCTCAGATCCACCCACATCAGATCCACCCACATCAGATCCTCAGATCCACCCACATCAGATCCTCAGATCCACCCACATCAGATCCACCCACATCAGATCCACCCACATCAGATCCACCCACATCAGATCCTCAGATCCACCCACATCAGATCCTCAGATCCACCCACATCAGATCCACCCACATCAGATCCACCCACATCAGATCCTCAGATCCACCCACATCAGATCCACCCACATCAGATCCTCAGATCCACCCACATCAGATCCACCCACATCAGATCCACCCACATCAGATCCTCAGATCCACCCACATCAGATCCACCCACATCAGATCCTCAGATCCACCCACATCAGATCCACCCACATCAGATCCTCAGATCCACCCACATCAGATCTACCCACATCAGATCCACCCACATCAGATATTTTTCAGTGCTGATCTGAATGGTCAAAAGACGAATAAGTGAAAAAAGTTCAGAATCGGGCTGCCTGTGTAAACACATCCAACGTGATTTTACAGTAACACATTTTAAGCTTTCATTAGTCAGTGTAGTTAGTCTCTCCTGGTCACACCATGATGACGACACGGGAGAGGCTACACGGACACTCCCGGTGCCCAAATTGATGACGTATGTCGCGCAGCTGCGAGTCGCGTGGAGACGAATGGATTGAGTTCAGTCCTGATGAGCCCTTCAAAGCTAGCTAATGTATGCTGGCTAGCTGGCAGCCACAGCAGAACAGGGTTACTTCAAACTTGGAGAAGCAAGTGATGTTTATTTCGATGGGTGAGGGAGAAGGTACTTGCAGAACAGGTCACCAGCTGTATATTTAGAGTAGAACAGCAGCCTAAGAGTTGTTCCATTCTACTTGATTATATTTAGAGTAGAACAGCAGCCTAAGAGTTGTTCTATACTACTTGATTATATTTAGAGTAGAACAGCAGCCCAGGAGTTGTTCTATACTACTTGATTATATTTAGAGTAGAACAGCAGCCTAAGAGTTGTTCTATATTACTTGATTATATTTAGAGTAGAACAAAAGCCTAAGAGTTGTTCTATATTACTTGATTATATTTAGAGTAGGACAGCAGCCTAAGAGTTGTTCTATACTACTTGATTATATTTAGAGTAGAACAAAAGCCCAGGAGTTGTTCCATTCTACTTGATTATATTTAGAGTAGGACAGCAGCCTAAGAGTTGTTCCATTCTACTTGATTATATTTAGAGTAGAACAGCAGCCTAAGAGTTGTTCCATTCTACTTGATTATATTTAGAGTAGGACAGCAGCCTAAGAGTTGTTCTATATTACTTGATTATATTTAGAGTAGAACAGCAGCCTAAGAGTTGTTCCATTCTACTTGATTATATTTAGAGTAGAACAGCAGCCTAAGAGTTGTTCCATGCTACTTGATTATATTTAGAGTAGAACAGCAGCCTAAGAGTTGTTCCATCCTACTTGATTATATTTAGAGTAGAACAGCAGCCTAAGAGTTGTTCCAATCTACTTGATTATATTTAGAGTAGAAGAGCAGCCTAAGAGTTGTTCCATCCTACTTGATTAGAGAAGAACAGCAGCCCAGGAGTTGTTCCATCCTACTTGATTAGAGAAGAACAGCAGCCCAGGAGTTGTTCCATCCTACTTGATTAGAGAAGAACAGCAGCCCAGGAGTTGTTCCATCCTACTTGATTAGAGAAGAACAGCAGCCCAGGAGTTGTTCCATCCTACTTGATTAGAGAAGAACAGCAGCCCAGGAGTTGTTCCATCCTACTTGATTAGAGAAGAACAGCAGCCCAGGAGTTGTTCCATCCTACTTGATTAGAGAAGAACAGCAGCCCAGGAGTTGTTCCATCCTACTTGATTAGAGAAGAACAGCAGCCCAGGAGTTGTTCCATCCTACTTGATTAGAGAAGAACAGCAGCCCAGGAGTTGTTCCATCCTACTTGATTAGAGAAGAACAGCAGCCCAGGAGTTGTTCCATCCTACTTGATTAGAGAAGAACAGCAGCCCAGGAGTTGTTCCATCCTACTTGATTAGAGAAGAACAGCAGCCCAGGAGTTGTTCCATCCTACTTGATTAGAGAAGAACAGCAGCCCAGGAGTTGTTCCATCCTACTTGATTAGAGAAGAACAGCAGCCCAGGAGTTGTTCCATCCTACTTGATTAGAGAAGAACAGCAGCCCAGGAGTTGTTCCATCCTACTTGATTAGAGAAGAACAGCAGCCCAGGAGTTGTTCCATCCTACTTGATTAGAGAAGAACAGCAGCCCAGGAGTTGTTCCATCCTACTTGATTAGAGAAGAACAGCAGCCCAGGAGTTGTTCCATCCTACTTGATTAGAGAAGAACAGCAGCCCAGGAGTTGTTCCATCCTACTTGATTAGAGAAGAACAGCAGCCCAGGAGTTGTTCCATCCTACTTGATTAGAGAAGAACAGCAGCCCAGGAGTTGTTCCATCCTACTTGATTAGAGAAGAACAGCAGCCCAGGAGTTGTTCCATCCTACTTGATTAGAGAAGAACAGCAGCCCAGGAGTTGTTCCATCCTACTTGATTAGAGAAGAACAGCAGCCCAGGAGTTGTTCCATCCTACTTGATTAGAGAAGAACAGCAGCCCAGGAGTTGTTCCATCCTACTTGATTAGAGAAGAACAGCAGCCCAGGAGTTGTTTCATGTCATTTCAGCCATGGCACACACCATCTCAGATTGTTTTGAAATGGTTTCAGTAGTTAGATTGGCATTCCTGATAAAATGATTTTGTTTAAATGTAATTTTGTCTCAAATTGGCCATTTTAATTGATTGGATTCAGATATTCAATAAATATAGTATCAAACTTCTTCCTACCAAAAACAACTTGTCAACGCCACCCACAGACCACCCGCAAACCCAACCATCAGTATGGAGTAGGAGTTCTCCATGTTTGACAAGTAGTATGAAGCTGTGGCTTCCCTGTGAAAATGGTGATGTTCTTCCCAGTGAAGACAAATTAGCCATTGAAGTCGCTTGTATTATCTACCATACAGTAGTGTGACAGTAGCAGGTTGACCACTAGATGCCGCTGTTCCTACTACACTCTTATCCATTTTGCTGGTCTCTTGTGTTTATTAAATAGATGACTTTTGTTTATCAACTTGTGTCAGAAAACCAGTAGATTTGGCTCATTATGAAAACAAATTGTGTGGTCATCCTCACAATTCATGCCTGTCCTCCATGAAAGCAAATCCGTGGGTCAACCTTTAATGCCTAACCTGTGACCAGGAAACGGGCCCTTTGTGTGTCGTATATTCTCCTTAAGGTCTGGACGAATTACTGTTAGACCTTTCCTGGTGAACAAGTACACCAACAGTTTACAGCAGTTTCAATGGTTTCAATGGTAAAAGTCCCAAACACACACTGTATTGTGTTTTTCAGTGTTGTTTGATTGAAATGGTAAAGGTCACTAAATCACACTACATATAGAGCGTATTCCTCATCCTTTTATTGACCAACACAAGACTGCTATGCAATTCTTTTTTCTAATGTTGTCACCACATTTAAGTTGCTTGCCAGCAACGTTTTGGGCTTGTAGGAAAAGTCTTTATAATAGAATTGCAAAGGGATTGCCCTCAGAGCAGCATCTTGTTGGACTACTCAAGGAGAGTCAGGTTGAGACAGTAGGTTGCTAAGAGAACGACAAACAATTGATTTAATGGAGGACTGACTTGAATTGAGGATGGCCGCACAATTCTTTTCAAAGTTGTAAAGGAAATGTTGTGATCTATTTAATAACACCCCAAAAAAGTCTGGAAATCCAGATGTTTTCAAGAGACCCTCCACAACCTGCACCACTCATCCAGGGAGGACAGGAAGTACCAGTGGTATCAATGACCAAGTTCATCTAGACTCTAACCTCAGCGGTGATGCACGTGAAGCAGTGGCCTCACTGAGAAATGGCCTGAAGATCTGGTCACAGTGTACACTACACTGGTCAGGCATGGTCTGGAATACGGTGGAGTGATGTTAGTTGGATGCAACAAAAAGCAGCAGCCACAACTTAACATGGTGCAGAGGGGCACATCTCCAGAGGGGGAGCAGTCCAGCCACAGCTCCCGTCACTGCAGAACAATTCTACACATTTTGCTATGAGGCTGAGAGAACAATGTGCCATTCTATAGCAAATTCCCTTCAATTCTACACATTTTGCCTGCTAATACCATACAAGTGACTCAAACATCATAACAAAATCAATGGGGGCCCCCGCCATGACAAAAACACTCCTGAATGTATAATTAGTTTTATTGTATATTCTCACCTGACTGTCTAGCTTTGATTTAGGTGTTTGTTAGTTATCAAAGATGATCTTATTGAAAACAATGTCTACACTGTATTTCTGATCAATTTGATGTTATTTTAAAGGACATCATTTAAAAAAATAATAATAATTATAAACAAGGACATTTCTCAGTGACCCCAAACTTTTGAACGGTAGTGTACATAGGTCCACTATCTTTTCTACATACTTTAGGTCCATCCATAAAAGTAATATTTATATATATATATATATACACATTATTTTTGGACATAGGTGGCCCGAAAAGAAACACTTAGGCGGCCACCAAAGACATTTCTATGCAGAAAAAAAAACCTTCAGATATCTAAATATATGTTTCAGCCTTATATGGACAATCATTTAAATATGTGACCGACCGGGTCAAATCGGTCTTAAGCAGCGAAATGTTTCTTACATTTGATTAAAGTAGAGACTAAACTCTACCTGTGCGACCCACGGACAACAGGCGTGGCCATAAAGCCTCTCCCTGATAACACACATTGTTATAAAGTTTCCACAATTAAGTTATTATGTATATTAAGTATTTTGTGCATAAACATTTGTGTTTTTTCTCCAGAATGTTGGACTATCTAGCCAACAGAAAACGTCTGAGCATGATGAATCTGTAGCTGGCCAACTTCTCAATCCATATAATATGTTTGGGAGGCTAGCTAGCCATGACCGATTTGAAGTGAACCTCTATGGGCAACTAGCTAGCTAGCCAGCCATGACCGATGTGACGTTACCCGGACATTTGATGTATGCTAGATGGACATGTTTCACCATCATCTATAATGAAAAAACATGAATTGCAGGGTCAATATTGATGTGCCAGCAGTTATAACACTAGCTAGTAGCTTAGCAAAACTAACTTACGTTCGATTGTTTTCAAATTCCCTCCTGGTTGAGCGAGGAAATATGTAGGTTTCACCAACAAATACGTATCAAAGGATATATCATTCAATTCAGGACCTATTTATCGTTGTCTTTATCAAGTAAATGTTCAGTTAAGTAAATAATTAGCTAGCAAGGTGGCTAATTGTTATAACCGTCTACTTCCGCATCTCCACCAGCGTCTCGTCAGCAACACAACATTTTTACTTCCGGGTCATGGAATTTCGGCAAAATAAAAGTGCTCTACGTAACAGAAGAAAGGTGTTGTTGTCTGTATTTATTGATGCCATTGATTGTCTAAGCATTAACATTGATGTGATGGTATTAATTAAAAGTAATTTTGATCGAAATGTGCAAATTGGCAGACGGATTATTTTAAATATGCTATTGGACAATAAACAGATATGGCTTATTAACCTATATGGTCCAAATAATGATGATCCAAGCTTCTAAAATATATATAAGAATCTATCAGCTCTACAAGCAACACTAGACTCTATTATTATGGTGGGAGATTTTAATACGATCTTAAGTACCTCTATGGACCAGAAAGGAAATCACAACAAACTATCACCCTCAGGCACCTAAGGAAATCACAACAAACTATCACCCTCAGACACCTAAGGAAATCATGAATGTCATGGATATTAATATGATTTTTGAACTGAATGATCAATACCTCTGACTGATTTATTTCAGAATGAAAAGTTGACAAAAGATGAGAAACAGAATCCAATTTTTGGATGTTTGTGGAGTTCACGGCAGGTAGTAGATATTAGTTTAAACAATGTGTTTGAGATAACAAATGAATCCAAGATAGGTGAACTTGATAAATAGATCTTTTCGGTAGCTATATGAAAGAAAGAGATCATATATATTTTAAGGCTTTCTGTATCATAATATTTGGGGTGAATACTGATGATCGCCTCTTTCTGCACTGATCATCGTTTCTTGATCTGATAAAAACTAGTTTGCTTTCAAAGTGACTGTTATTAGCTTCAGTACCTTGAGTCACCGTAGCTGTTAGAAGTTTTCTTGAGAGCTACCTTCGGTCAAGATTACTGCACTCTAATTTAGATCATTTTTCACTTTTTCATCTTCTGATTCTACTACTTTCATCAAATGGTGGAAGATATGTTTATCTGCATCACTTTGTGATGCTTTATAATTTGATGGAATCCTCAATACATATCGGACTTTTCATCATCTATTTACTACTGATAATACTACTTACATCATTTTAAACAAGTTATTGATCTACTATCCAGAACATAGTTTTAAGTTTTAATTCAATAATATATTACTACTTTAATATACTATTTTTGTAATATACTTGGGTTAATAGTTGAATGAGAATCACTTTGATTTTCCGCTCGTAATGAATAAAGATCTGAATGATGATCGCTTTATTGAGCTTTTTATCTGATCTTCTAATTTCCTTCAGAGAGCACACACTGAAGAAGTTGAATCACCTTTGCTAATAAATAATGTATTTAATGCATCATCAACCAGGTTTAATATGATATCTCTTTTCTTCCAAGATTAAACTTTCGCCAAGATGATACTAATGAAGAATTATCATGATTCAACTTTCTTTTCATATTTTTCATTTTCTATAAACTGATCATCTAGATCTATAAATTTTCGCTTTGATGATAACTTTCAAAAATACCACACCTTCGTATGTTAAGCCCAGTCCTTTTTCTTCAAACTGATAGCTAATATTCGTTACTTTCCTGTTATTTTCATCCAAACATGTTGTATATACCGTTTGAGCTACTTTATGAAGTTCAACGGAAAAGTATTTCTTCTATCTTTTGAACACGAAAGTTAGTATAATCAATCAGATCTTCACTTTCAGTGAATAAAATATGATAAAATGTTAGAGTCGCCGTTAGGTGGTGGAATGTCTTTCGATCCCTACCATACCAAATGAAGCTTCACTTTAATCAAAGCTTATCGTTGTACTTTGTATCCAAGCTCGGTATAATATTTTCTTCCTCAGTCGGGGGTAGAATTACCAGTCGGAAGAGAAGCAGATAATGAGCTTTATGTTGATGTTCTCGTGGAAGATGTTCTGGAAGACGTCGTTCATGATCTTTTATTTATTTATCATCATCTCCAGATGTAGAACTGCGATCTGAAAACGCACTTTATGAGCATCAGCAAACACCTTGAATGTAGTCACATATTATCTGATAACTGCTAGAAGAACTAATCCAAACACTGCTGATTATTGCACTCGCTGATAATTTTTACGAAATACATTTTTATCACTGACGTGACACCAAATCATCTGGTTTTTGATCACCTGCGTCGCACTCCTGAATGAGAAGTTTTATGATCATATTGCACAGCGCTGCTGATGATATTGAGCGCCATCACCTTCCGAATGATCTAACACACCAAAGAGTAATGCTGATGCGCTCTTAACTGAGATAGCATCTGCTGCTAATCAGAACACTGCACCATTCCAGGATGAGAACAAACTTCTGCTGCTGAATGATAATTCTAGGAGAATAGGTTTTACCCTATATACACCAGAGAGAATCACTCCTTGATTTGATGTTATTAAACTGATGTAGGAATGTATCTATGTTTGAGAGTTTTTTTAACTAATGTATACTGACGCCGCCAGACAGGAATCAGGAATGAATATGTAATGAATGAGGCGAACTGCAAATGAATGTATACTGTACTGTGTATATATATTATAAATAAGATGCACTATGACGTTTTGAATATGGTAGAAACAGTATGCGTTCTTATAAGAATGCTACTACTTTGATAGCTATTGAAGAATATTTGTAAAGATATACAAAAGATATGGTACACTCATGATGCATACTACTGCAATATATGCTAATATAAGATATGCACTATGAGGCTGCAAACTAATGAGGTAACTAATATAACAATCATACTCGTGAATGTGTCTATGATCAAATAATGATATACACACAAAAAGAATACGCAAAACAAATATCAATCAGTTATAAGAATGTCATATATGAACTGAATGGCAGATTCTGAATTGAATAATATACTTCTGTCGATTGATGAACTATACATGAACTGGTAGAAACATCAACTGAATGGCAGAGGATCCTGTATCACTATCATACTTTATTTAATCGCTAATCAATAATACTGCTTTGGAAACAAATGAATACGAACAAAGATGTACTTTATCATATCAACCTATCAATGAATCATAACATCGTTATTGAAGGTTATATAATAAATCGCTATTATCTGATGATAATAATTTCGATTACTTTCGTACTACTCATATCACAAAGAACGTGGTTTATTCGATTATGACGTCATCAATCAAATCTATTGTGAAGCATCGATCAGAGAGGATGTCATGAGTATTTACTTTATATCGATAGGATTTGATGAAAAACAAACATGACGTTCATCACTGTTTTATGCAAATGATATAATCTGAGGTGGTGAATGCAGCACTGTAAGAACTTCTTGAATAACAAAAATGAGATTCAAACATTCTATAAGAATGAATATGATTATGGAATCACGAACTGAAGAGGTCGTATGAACACCCGATACAAAACTGTTTTGATCAGGCCCAAACTAATGATCAATGTTGTTGAAACTTTAATATCTGATTAATATCTCCAATAGCTACCAACGGTTTAAATGAGATACTGTTGATAGGTGGTAATCAAAACCCATTATTAATAATAGTGTATTTACAACCGCTGTGATAACAGGAATCAGAATATATGACTACAATAAATGGACTACTGTGAATATTGGAACTTTACCATTGATCCATGAACTGTATGATATCTGCAACATCACCAAGATGTTCTGCCATATCGCAGAAGATGTTATAATATCTAACGCTAAACAACACCATCAACAACTGCTATAGAGAATATGATAATGTCGAATGAGGTTGATGAATGAATGGCTACAATATTGGTAACATCTGAATTTGCGTGGATGATGGTTACCAGTTGCAATAAATACTAACTGAGGTTTAATAATAACAATGTCAAGAGTAAAGTGAGCTGCACAAACATTGATGGAATCAAACTGAGAATATCTATATCTATAACTGATGATATAAGTGTATCATTTGCTAAGAAGACATATAAACATAACTCTAATCTGCTTTACATAATCTGCAGACCGCCACTATATTCTACCAATCAAAGAGGAATCATCAATAATATCTGATCGTAACGAGTAACGCTATCAAATTATGGAACTATCGTCACTGAGGAATATCAATAATTTAACTGCATCATCAATCATTTGATAATCTGTAACTGTACAAAGAACTAATACTGCACTAATTTCAACGAATACTGATAATTCATCGTTATTGAATAATCTACTAATGAATAAATAATAACTGCAACTGTATCACTGCTATGTGACATCACTAATGTGAAAGTGTAACTAATCACTGTACTGCACAAATGCATAAGTTATGAATATACTACTGTATACTGTTATGTTATTGTAATCAATATATATCTGATGTTTATAACTGCAACCAAACGAGAATCAATCTGTTTATAATCAATCGTTTGAGGGAACGCATAATCAACACCATCAACAACTAATTTCACGCTATAACTGCAACTGTTTGATATTCAACACTCTGCTTTATCATTTACTAATCAATCAAAGAGGACTAACGTTACCATTATTCCAACTACAGATCCTAATTCTAAATTAGAATCTTCTTCATTATTAGAGAACTCATCTATTACAAACTAAATCTCGTCACTATAACTCTGTCACTATAACCCTAACCCTGTCACTACACCCTAACAATCACCCACAAACACACAGAACCACAGGTTGACTACATGCTGCAAACAGAACTGTTTATATCTATTGAAGGCAGTAAAGTAGAAATCCAAAGCTTGAAGAAATGAATCTTACCCAATACTGCACCAATGTGATAGAAGAGTAGAAGTAAGAATGAATGTGATAATATAACGAGACCCATCCAATGACAATCCAGACAGAATCACCCAGAGGTAATAATGAGCTTTATTGTGTCTTGCTGAGGCTGAGGATTGACTAAGGAATATCACTAAATAATTCGAGGAAGATATAAAAAATAATTTAAAAAAAGAATAAATAAATAAATAATACCAAATACCTAGGAGGGGAACGAGGATCAACAAAAAAGAGCTAAGACAGGAAGATCAGGAAGAATGAATGATATAGAAGAATGCTGATTGCAATCACACACCAGAGTAAACGATACATAATATAAGAATAATGTTATAGACATCATCTGACTCTATTGATTGAGAATCAATGTAATGAGGAACACTGATGTTATCTGTCATAACTCTGAGACTACAACCATCTCTTCCTGCCAAAGATCTATAATCCAATCCAGGTGACCTCCACTGATGTCCATGATCTTATGTACCTTGTAAATAGGTGCGCTCTCGACAAGGACGGGAGGGGGGAGGGAAGACGAACGGGGGTGCGAAGAAAGGGCTTAACACAGGAGACATGGAAGACAGGATGGACGCGACGAAGATGTCGCGGAAGAAGCAGTCGCACAGCGACAGGATTGACGACCTGGGAGACACGGAACGGACCAATGAACCGCGGAGTCAACTTACGAGAAGCTGTCGTAAGAGGAAGGTTGCGAGTGGAAAGCCACACTCTCTGGCCGCAACAATACCTTGGACTCTTAATCCTGCGTTTATTGGCGGCTCTCACCGTCTGTGCCCTGTAACGGCAAAGTGCAGACCTCACCCTCCTCCAGGTGCGCTCACAACGTTGGACAAACGCTTGAGCGGAGGGAACGCTGGACTCGGCAAGCTGGGATGAGAACAGAGGAGGCTGGTAACCCAGACTACTCTGAAACGGAGATAACCCGGTAGCAGACGAAGGAAGCGAATTGTGAGCGTATTCTGCCCAGGGGAGCTGTTCTGCCCAAGACGCAGGGTTTCTGAAAGAAAGGCTGCGTAGTATGCGACCAATCGTCTGATTGGCCCTCTCTGCTTGACCGTTAGACTGGGGATGAAACCCGGAAGAGAGACTGACGGACGCACCAATCAAACGACAGAACTCCCTCCAAAACTGTGACGTGAATTGCGGGCCTCTGTCTGAAACGGCGTCTAACGGGAGGCCATGAATAACCCAACAACACGCCCATAAGGAAGAATCCCCTCGGGATCAGTAGAAGCCACAGAAGAACTAAACAGACGGGATAAGGCATCAGGCTTGGTGTTCTTGCTACCCGGACGGTAAGAAATCACAAACTCGAAACGAGCGAAAAACAACGCCCAACGAGCTTGACGGGCATTAAGTCGTTTGGCAGAACGGATGTACTCAAGGTTCTTATGGTCTGTCCAAACGACAAAAGGAACGGTCGCCCTCCAACCACTGTCGCCATTCGCCTAGGGCTAAGCGGATGGCGAGCAGTTCACGGTTACCCACATCATAGTTGCGCTCAGATGGCGACAGGCGATGAGAAAAATAAGCGCAAGGATGAACCTTATCGTCAGACTGGAAGCGCTGGGATAGAATGGCTCCCACGCCTACCTCTGAAGCGTCAACCTCGACAATGAATTGTCTAGTGACGTCAGGAGTAACGAGGATAGGAGCGGACGTAAAACGTTCCTTTAGAAGATCAAAAGCTCCCTGGGCGGAACCGGACCACTTAAAACACGTCTTGACAGAAGTAAGAGCTGTGAGAGGGGCAGCAACTTGACCGAAATTACGAATGAAACGCCGATAGAAATTAGCGAAACCTAAAAAGCGCTGCAACTCGACACGTGACCTTGGAACGGGCCAATCACTGACAGCTTGGACCTTAGCGGAATCCATCTGAATGCCTTCAGCGGAAATAACGGAACCGAGAAAAGTAACGGAGGAGACATGAAAAGAGCACTTCTCAGCCTTTACGTAGAGACAATTCTCTAAAAGGCGCTGTAGAACACGTCGAACGTGCTGAACATGAATCTCGAGTGACGGAGAAAAAATCAGGATATCGTCAAGATAGACAAAAACAAAAATGTTCAGCATGTCTCTCAGAACATCATTAACTAATGCCTGAAAAACAGCTGGCGCATTGGCGAGACCGAACGGCAGAACCCGGTACTCAAAATGCCCTAACGGAGTGTTAAACGCCGTTTTCCACTCGTCCCCCTCTCTGATGCGCACGAGATGGTAAGCGTTACGAAGGTCCAACTTAGTAAAGCACCTGGCTCCCTGCAGAATCTCGAAGGCTGATGACATAAGGGAAGCGGATAACGATTCTTAACCGTTATGTCATTCAGCCCTCGATAATCCACGCAGGGGCGCAGAGTACCGTCCTTCTTCTTAACAAAAAGAACCCCGCCCCGGCCGGAGAAGAAGAAGGCACTATGGTACCGGCGTCAAGAGACACAGACAAATAATCCTCGAGAGCCTTACGTTCGGGAGCCGACAGAGAGTATAGTCTACCTCGAGGAGGAGTGGTCCCCGGAAGGAGATCAATACTACAATCATACGACCGGTGAGGAGGAAGGGAGTTGGCTCGGGACCGACTGAAGACCGTGCGCAGATCATGATATTCCTCCGGCACTCCTGTCAAATCGCCAGGTTCCTCCTGAGAAGTAGGGACAGAAGAAACGGGAGGGATGGCAGACATTAAACACTTCACATGACAAGAAACGTTCCAGGATAGGATAGAATTACTAGACCAATTAATAGAAGGATTATGACATACTAGCCAGGGATGACCCAAAACAACAGGTGTAAACGGTGAACGGAAAATCAAAAAAGAAATAGTCTCACTGTGGTTACCAGATACTGTGAGGGTTAAAGGTAGTGTCTCAAATCTGATACTGGGAAGATGACTACCATCTAAGGCGAACATGGGCGTAGGCTTATCTAACTCTCTGAAAGGAATGTCATGTTTCCGAACCCATGCTTCGTCCATGAAACAACCCTCAGCCCCAGAGTCTATCAAGGCACTACATGTAGCACCCGAACCGGTCCAGCGTAGGTGGACCGACAAAGTAGTACAGGACTTTGATGGAGAGACTTGAGTAGTTGCGCTCACCTGTAGCCCTCCGCTTACAGATGAGCTCTGGCTTTTACTGGACATGAATTAACAAAATGTCCAGCAACTCCGCAATAGAGGCACAGGCGGTTGGTGATCCTCCGTTCCCTCTCCTTATTCGAGATGCGAATCCCTCCCAGCTGCATGGGCTCAGTCTCAAAGCCAGAGGAGGGAGATGGTTGCGATGCGGAGCAGGGAAACACCGTTGATGCGAGCTCTCTTCCACGAGCCCGGTGACGAAGATCTACCCGTCGTTCTATGCGGATGGCGAGAGCAATCAAAGAGTCCACATCTGAAGGAACCTCCCGGGAGAGAATCTCATCCTTAACCACTGCGTGGAGTCCCTCCAGAAAACGAGCGAGCAGCGCCGGCTCGTTCCACTCACTAGAGGCAGCAAGAGTGCGAAACTCAATGGAATAATCCGTTATGGACCGTTCACCTTGGCATAAGGAAGCCAGGGCCCTAGAAGCCTCCCCACCAAAAACTGAACGGTCAAAAACCCGAATCATCTCCTCTTTAAAGTTCTGGAATTTGTTAGAGCAATCAGCCCTTGCCTCCCAGATAGCTGTGCCCCATTCTCGAGCCCGGCCAGTAAGGAGTGAAATGACGTAAGCAACCCGAGCTCTCTCTCTAGAGTATGTGTTGGGTTGGAGAGAGAACACAATCTCACACTGCGTGAGAAAGGAGCGGCACTCAGTGGGCTGCCCGGAGTAGCAAGGTGGGTTATTAACCCTAGGTTCTGGAGGCTCGGCAGGCCAGGAAGTAACAGGTGGCACGAGACGTAGACTCTGGAACTGTCCAGAGAGGTCGGAAACCTGAGCGGCCAGGTTCTCCACGGCATGGCGAGCAGCGGACAATTCCTGCTCGTGTCTGCCGAGCATGGCTCCTTGGATCTCGACGGCAGTGTAACGAGCGTCTGAAGTCGCTGGGTCCATTCCTTGGTCGGTTCCTTCTGTCATGCAGGTGAAAGAGGACCCAAAAGCGACTTAATAGAAACAGAGTTTATTTAAGTCCAAACAGGGAATAACAGAAATCCTCTAGACTTGTAGAGGGGAAATAACTGGAGAAGCGGCCACAGACTGCAGGTCGCCGGTAGGCGCAGGCCGTAGTCGACAGAGACACCTGCTCACACGCAGCATCTGATGAAGGCAAAAAAAACACGACAGGACAGGGCGATACACAATCACAGCAAAAACACGACAGGACAGGGCGAAACGCAATCACAGCATGGTGAATACAATACAAGGAACCGACGGGACAGGAACGGATCACAAAGGAATAAATAGGGACTCTAATCAGGGGAAAGGATCGGGAACAGGTGTGGGAAGACTAAATGATGATTAGGGGAATAGGAACAGCTGGGAGCAGGAACGGAACGATAGAGAGAAGAGAGAGCGAGAGAGTGAGAGAGGGAGGGGGAGAGAGAGGGATAGAAGGAGGGAAAGAACCAAATAAGACCAGCAGAGGGAAACGAATAGCATGGGGAGCACAGGGACAAGACATGATAATAAATGACAAACATGACAGTATATATGTGTATATATATATGTGTATATAGGTATGTGTATGTATATATGTGTCTATAGGTATGTGTATGTATATGGGTATGTGTATGTATATATGTGTATATAGGTATGTGTATGTATATGTGTCTATAGGTATGTGTATGTATATATGTGTATATAGGTATGTGTATGTATATATGTGTATATAGGTATGTGTATGTATATGGGTATGTGTATATGTGTATATAGGTATGTGTATGTGTATATGTGTCTATAGGTATGTGTATGTATATGGGTATGTGTATGTATATATGTGTATATAGGTATGTGTATGTATATATGTGTATATAGGTATGTGTATGTATATGGGTATGTGTATGTATATATGTGTATATAGGTATGTGTATGTATATATGGGTATGTATATATGTGTATATAGGTATGTGTATGTATATATGTGTCTATAGGTATGTGTATGTATATATGGGTATGTATATATGTGTCTATAGGTATGTGTATGTATATATGGGTATGTATATATGTGTATATAGGTATGTGTATGTGTATATGTGTCTATAGGTATGTGTATGTATATATGGGTATGTATATATGTGTATATAGGTATGTGTATGTGTATATGTGTCTATAGGTATGTGTATGTATATGGGTATGTGTATGTATATATGTGTATATAGGTATGTGTATGTATATATGTGTATATAGGTATGTGTATATAGGTATGTGTATGTATATATGTGTATATAGGTATGTGTATGTATATATGTGTATATAGGTATGTGTATGTATATATGTGTATATAGGTATGTGTATGTATATATGTGTATATAGGTATGTGTATATGTGTCTATAGGTATGTGTATGTATATGGGTATGTGTATGTATATATGTGTATATAGGTATGTGTATGTATATATGTGTATATAGGTATGTGTATGTATATGGGTATGTGTATGTATATCTGTGTATATGGGTATGTGTATGTATATATGTGTATATAGGTATGTGTATGTATATATGTGTATATAGGTATGTGTATGTATATATGTGTCTATAGGTATGTGTATGTATATATGGGTATGTATATATGTGTATATAGGTATGTGTATATGTGTCTATAGGTATGTGTATGTATATGGGTATGTGTATGTATATATGTGTATATAGGTATGTGTATGTATATATGTGTATATGGGTATGTGTCTATAGGTATGTGTATGTATATATATGTGTATATGGGTATGTGTATGTATATATGTGTATATGGGTATGTGTATGTATATATGTGTATATAGGTATGTGTATGGGTATGTATATATGTCTATATAGGTATGTGTATGTATATATGTGTATATAGGTATGTGTATGTATATATAGGTATGTGTATGTATATATGTGTATATGGGTATATAGGTATGTGTATGGGTATGTGTATGTATATATGTGTATATAGGTATGTGTATATAGGTATGTGTATGTATATATATATATGTGTATATGGGTATGTGTATGTATATATGTGTATATAGGTATGTGTATGGGTATGTGTATGTATATATGTGTATATAGGTATGTGTATGTATTCAACTGAGACTGCTCTCCTCTGTATCCGGAGGCGCTCCGCACTGCTAATATATGTGTATATAGGTATGTGTATGTATATATGTGTATATAGGTATTTGTATGTATATATGTGTGTATAGGTATGTGTATGTATATATGTGTATATAGGTATGTGTATGTATATATGTGTATATGGGTATGTGTATGTATATATGTGTATATAGGTATGTGTATGTATATATGTGTATATAGGTATGTGTATGTATATATGTGTATATAGGTATGTGTATGTATATATGTGTATATAGGTATGTGTATGTATATATGTGTATATGTATATATGTGTATGTATATATGTGTATATGTATATATGTGTATATAGGTATGTGTATGTATATATGTGTATATGGGTATGTGTATGTATATATGTGTATATGGGTATGTGTATGTATATATGTGTATATAGGTATGTGTATGTATATATGTGTATATAGGTATGTTTATGTATATATGTGTATATGGGTATGTGTATATAGGTATGTGTATGTATATATGTGTATATGGGTATATGGGTATGTGTATGTATATATGTGTATATGGGTATGTAATAATAATAATAATAATAATATATGTATATAGGTATGTGTATGTATATATGTGTATATGGGTATGTGTATATAGGTATGTGTATGTATATATGTGTATATAGGTATGTGTATATAGGTATGTGTATGTATATATGTGTATATGGGTATGTGTATATAGGTATGTGTATGTATATATGTGTATATAGGTATGTCTATGTATATATGTGTATATAGGTATGTGTATGTATATATGTGTATATAGGTATGTTTATGTATATATGTGTATATAGGTATGTGTATGTATATATGTGTATATGGGTATGTGTATATAGGTATGTGTATGTATATATGTGTATATAGGTATGTGTATATAGGTATGTGTATGTATATATGTGTATATGGGTATGTGTATGTATATGGGTATGTGTATGTATATATGTGTATATGGGTATGTGTATGTATACAGTATATGTATGAATGTTTATGTATGTACATATATATATATATATATTTACCAAAAAATATGTGGGGGATTGGAAATGATGCAGACAATTATATTGATGGAAGCAACAATCTTTCTGAAATATTAAGCTGATCCTCCCCTATAAAAAAAACCCTAAAAAACATCGATTCCTATTTTGTTCATGTTTAAGTGACATTTGCATTAAATGTGGGTTAGGCCAAATGCCAGCGAGCAATGAGGATTTGGCTCAATCGTACGTAATATTGAACGACTGTCCAGAATCGACTCGGGCTGATTTCTTCTGCCATAACTGAGGAGACACTGCCGGTGTCTTGACAGTGACTCACCAGAAGTGGCACGATGCAAATTCACATTCATTTTACCCATCCACCTCAGATAGTTTTCAGTTCAGTTACATTACACTATTACATGATCATAATACAGCTGTAACAACCTTATACAATGAACAAGTAGACATATTCTCATTGCTCAAAATGGTATTTTATTTGAACAGGAAAGATATTACAATATAAAAATCTCGTGGGGAGTAGGATCAGAGACCACAACATCACCTAGTCTCCACTGCAGCCTGTGACTAAAACTGGCCTTTCACTATAACCAATACCATTGGCATCCATCTCTTGTATTGCTACCATGTTGTATTGCTACCATGTTGTTGTCATGTTGTATTGCTACCATGTTGTTGTCATGTTGTGTTGCTACCATGTTGTTGTCATGTTGTGTTGCTACCATGCTGTGTTGTCATGTTGTGTTGCTACCATGTTGTTGTCATGTTGTATTGCTACCATGTTGTTGTTATGTTGTGTTGCTACCATGTTGTTGTCATGTTGTATTGCTACCATGTTGTTGTCATGTTGTATTGCTACCATGTTGTTGTCATGTTGTATTGCTACCATGTTGTTGTCATGTTGTGTTGCTACCATGTTGTTGTCATGTTGTATTGCTACCATGTTGTCATGTTGTGTTGCTACCATGTTGTTGTCATGTTGTATTGCTACCATGTTGTTGTCATGTTGTATTGCTACCATGTTGTTGTCATGTTGTATTGCTACCATGTTGTTGTCATGTTGTGTTGCTACCATGTTGTTGTCATGTTGTATTGCTACCATGTTGTTGTCATGTTGTATTGCTACCATGTTGTTGTCATGTTGTGTTGCTACCATGTTGTTGTCATGTTGTATTGCTACCATGCTGTTGTCATGTTGTATTGCTACCATGTTGTTGTCATGTTGTGTTGCTACCATGTTGTTGTCATGTTGTATTGCTACCATGTTGTCATGTTGTGTTGCTACCATGTTGTTGTCATGTTGTATTGCTACCATGTTGTTGTCATGTTGTGTTGCTACCATGTTGTCATGTTGTATTGCTACCATGTTGTTGTCATGTTGTATTGCTACCATGTTGTTGTCATGTTGTGTTGCTACCATTTGTAACGCCAGGGTAGTGGGTTCGATTCCCGGGACCACCCATACGTAGAATGTATGCACACATGACTGTAAGTCGCTTTGGATAAAAGCGTCTGCTAAATGGCATATATTATATTATTATTATTATGTTGTCATGTTGTGTTGCTACCATGTTGTTGTCATGTTGTATTGCTACCATGTTGTTGTCATGTTGTGTTGCTACCATGTTGTTGTCATGTTGTGTTGCTACCATGTTGTTGTCATGTTGTATTGCTACCATGTTGTTGTCATGTTGTATTGCTACCATGTTGTCGTCATGTTGTGTTGCTACCAACCATCTCCCGTCTTCTCTTCCTTTCCTGTCTTATTCTTCCCATTCACTCAGGTCAGAGTGACCATCCTCCCTTCCCTCCCTCCTCTTCCTTTCCGGTCTTGTTTTCCCCCGATTCACTCTTCTGAAAGCTGGTCGCTCTGGATAAGAGCGTCTGCTAAATGACTTAAATGTAAATGTAGAGTACACATTGCCTGTTACCTTGCCAACCAAGAGCCTTGAAAAGAGCTACATGCCCAAGTGTAAACAGTGATCATCTACAGCAACATCAAGGAACAGCCTTCAGTAGGGGGGGGGCGTCATAGAACAGCTTCAAGGATGAGATTTCACAACTCACAGAGACAGACTTTCAGCCAGGTCGTCTGCCCTACGTATGTCCAATCTGCTGAGAGGCGGACATGTCAATAACGGGATCAGTTTGGTGAATGTAATTGTCATTACATTGTGGTACAGTAGTCGTAGTAAACGGAGTGAACAAAACATTAGGAACACTCCTTCCACTGACCAGGTGAAAGTTACGATCCCTTATCGATGTCACTTGTTAAATCCACTTCAATCAGTGTAGATTAATTAGATATTCCTCTCGTGGTGTGGGGGCTGTCCTTTGGCAAAGTAGGTGGGGTTATATCCTGCCTGTTTGGCCCTGTCCGGGGGTATCGTCGGACGGGGCCACAGTGCCTCCAGACCCCTCCTGTCTCAGCCTCCAGTATTTATTCTGCAGTAGTTTATGTGTCGGGGGGCTAGGGTCAGTCTGTTAAATCTGGAGGACTTCTGTCTTATCCGGTGTCCTGTGTGAATTTAAGTATGCTCTCTCTAATTCTCTCCCTCTTTCTCCCGGAGGACCATGCCTCAGGACTACCTGGCCTGATGGCTCCTTGCTGTCCACAGTCCACCTGGTCGTGCTGCTGCTCCAGTTTCAACTGTTCTGCCTGCGGCTATGGACCCCTGACCTGTTCAAAGGACATGCTACCCGTCCCAGACCTGCTGTTTTCAACTCTCTAGAGACAGCAGTAGAGATACTCTGAATGATCGGCTATGAAAAGCCAACTGACATTTAATCCTGAGGTGCTGACTTGCTGCACCCTCAACAATTACTGTGATTATTATTTCACCCTGCTGGTCATCTATTAACATTTGAACATCTTGGCCATGTTCTGTTATAATCTCCACCCGGCACAGCCAGAAGAGGACTGGCCACCCCACATGGCCTGGTTCCACTCTAGGTTTCTTCCTAGGTTTTGGCCTTTCTAGGGAGTTTTTCCTAGCCACCGTGCTTCTACACCTGCATTGCTTGCTGTTTGGGGTTTTAGGCTGGGTGTCTGTACAGCACTTTGAGATATCAGCTGATGTAAGAAGGGCTTTATGAATACATTTGAAGGTGAGGACACAGGTTAAAGAAGGATTTTTAAGCCTTAACATGGATTGTGTATGTGTGGCATTCAGAGGATGAATGGGCAAAAAAACATTTAAGTGTCATTAAACGGGGTTATGGTAGAAGTTTTTCATTCTTAACAGTTTCCTGTGTGTATCAAGAATGGTCCACCACCCAAAGGACATCCAGCCAAGTTGACAACTGTGGGAAGCATTGGAGTCAACATGGGCCAGCATCCCTGTGGAACGCTTTAGAGACCTTGTAGAGTCCCATACCCTGACGAATTGAGGCTGTTCTGAGGGCAAAAGGGGATACAACTCAATAACATACTCCATTCATAACCACTGCATTGGGAACATCCCATGTAGCCGTACTATCCTCTGATTCAAATGAAAAGGCTCTGATCATGTCACATCGCGAGAGAATCACAAATCCTCTCATTCTGGGGTTGCTTCCTAAACAGCAGCCTTTTGACCAGGGACCAGAAGCCGAGGACTGAATTGTGTTTGTTTCCAAAGAAGACCCCCAAGACACATAGGATACAGTGTATTTATTTCATAGGTTACATGGCAAAGATGCAAAATAACAAGATTGATATTGTTTTTTAATAAATGGCAGTCATCTTCAACATTAGCAGAAATGGTTTGTTCTCCGGCATGACAGACGGCAATATTCTCAGACCTTGAAGGGTTTAAACTTCTGCCTGGTTTAGTTACCAATACTACCCTCAAAAACAGACCTTGAAGGGTTGGTTTAAACCTCTCCCTACCATAACCTGGTTTAGTTACCGATACTACCCTCAAAAACAGACCTTGAAGGGTTGGTTTAAACTTCTGCCTGGTTGAGTTACTGATGCTAACCTCAAAAACACAGCCAACCGAAAATACATGAAACTTAATATTTTTTATTTTTAGCGTGAATGAAAGATTTTCTACTGTTCAAAACATAAGAGTATTTCAATTCATGGCAACAAGTCTTATTCAAGATTAATATTAGATAGAAACATTACATTCATTTTACAATAAAAAATATTTTTTGCACAAAACATTAAAAAAAAGAAATAAATAAAAAAAGGGGGTGGAGACAAAGACCAAGAATGGGACACCCCACCCAGACCAAGGTGGAGACATCCACCCCACCCAGACCAAAGTAAAGAACAGGGTGGAGACACCCCACCCAGACCAAGGTAAAGAACAGGGTGGAGACACCCCACCCAGACCAAGGTGGAGACACCCCACCCAGACCAAAGTAAAGAACAGGGTGGAGACACCCCACCCAGACCAAGGTGGAGACACCCCACCCAGACCAAGGTAAAGAACAGGGTGGAGACACCCCACCCAGACCAAGGTGGAGACACCCCACCCAGACCAAGGTAAAGAACAGGGTGGAGACACCCCACCCAGACCAAGGTGGAGACACCCCACCCAGACCAAGGTAAAGAACAGGGTGGAGACACCCCACCCAGACCAAGGTGGAGACACCCCACCCAGACCAAGGTGGAGACACCCCACCCAGACCAAGGTAAAGAACAGGGTGGAGACACCCCACCCAGACCAAGGTGGAGACACCCCACCCAGACCAAGGTAAAGAACAGGGTGGAGACACCCCACCCAGACCAAGGTGGAGACACCCCACCCAGACCAAGGTAAAGAACAGGGTGGAGACACCACACCCAGACCAAGGTAAAAAACAGGGTGGAGACACCCCACCCAGACCAAGGTGGAGACACCCCACCCAGACCAAGGTAAAAAACAGGGTGGAGACACCCCACCCAGACCAAGGTGGAGACACCCCACCCAGACCAAGGTGGAGACACCCCACCCAGACCAAGGTGGAGACACCCCACCCAGACCAAGGTGGAGACACCCCACCCAGACCAAGGTAAAGAACAGGGTGGAGACACCCCACCCAGACCAAGGTAAAGAACAGGGTGGAGACACCCCACCCAGGCCAAGGTAAAGAACAGGGTGGAGACACCCCACCCACCCAGACCAAGGTAAAGAACAGGGTGGAGACACCCCACCCAGACCAAGGTGGAGACACCCCACCCAGACCAAGGTAAAGAACAGGGTGGAGACACCCCACCCAGACCAAGGTAAAGAACAGGGTGGAGACACCCCACCCAGACCAAGGTAAAGAACAGGGTGGAGACACCCCACCCAGGCCAAGGTAAAGAACAGGGTGGAGACACCCCACCCAGACCAAGGTGGAGACACCCCACCCAGACCAAGGTGGAGACACCCCACCCAGACCAAGGTGGAGACACCCCACCCAGACCAAGGTGGAGACACCCCACCCAGACCAAGGTGGAGACACCCCACCCAGACCAAGGTGGAGACACCCCACCCAGACCAAGGTGAACAGGGTGGAGACACCCCACCCAGACCAAGGTGGAGACACCCCACCCAGACCAAAGTAAAAACAGGGTGGAGACACCCCACCCAGACCAAGGTGGAGACACCCCACCCAGACCAAGGTGGAGACACCCCACAGACCAAGGTGGAAACAGACCAAGGTGGAGACACCCCACCCAGACCAAGGTGGAGACACCCCACCCAGACCAAGGTAAAGAACAGGGTGGAGACACCCCACCCAGGCCAAGGTAAAGAACAGGGTGGAGACACCCCACCCAGACCAAGGTGGAGACACCCCACCCAGACCAAGGTAAAGAACAGGGTGGAGACACCCCACCCAGACCAAGGTGGAGACACCCCACCCAGACCAAGGTAAAGAACAGGGTGGAGACACCCCACCCAGACCAAGGTAAAGAGCGGGGCAGAGGTTAAAGTAAAGCAAACAATAGAATTCAGCCTTCATCTTTTTCAGTACAGAATCACAATCACAAAGCTTCGGGAACAGAACCATAACTAATCTTAAAAAGTACAACATACTCAGTGAGACTTATGAAAAACCTTCCCTTAACATAAAGAATATACTGCAATCACAACGGACCCCCAGCTAAACAAAGCTGCACAAAACATTTTGGAGTTCAAGCCCGTTAAGAAGAAAGGCACAAAGAACCAGACAGGTTTGCAACACGGACCGACTCAGACTCTGAAGCAGATCGATACAAGCTTACATCTTACTAGGTAGGTTGAGGATAGGTTTGAGGATAGGTAGGTAAGCATAGGGTAGATCAATAGAGATAGATACATTACTTGGCCAAAAGCATGTGGACACCTGCTTGTCAAACATCTCATTCCAAAAATCGTAGGCATTAATATTGATTTGGTCCCCGCTTTGCTGCTATAACAGCCTCCACTCTTCTGGGAAGGCTTTCCACTAGATGTTGGAACATTGCTGCTATAACAGCCTCCACTCTTCTGGGAAGGCTTTCCACTAGATGTTGGAACATTGCTGCTATAACAGCCTCCACTCTTCTGGGAAGGCTTTCCACTAGATGTTGGAACATTGCTGCTATAACAGCCTCCACTCTTCTGGGAAGGCTTTCTACTAGATGTGGGAACATTGCTGCTATAACAGCCTCCACTCTTCTGGGAAGGCTTTCCACTAGATGTTGGAACATTGCTGCTATAACAGCCTCCACTCTTCTGGGAAGGCTTTCCACTAGATGTTGGAACATTGCTGCTATAACAGCCTCCACTCTTCTGGGAAGGCTTTCCACTAGATGTTGGAACAATGCTGCTATAACAGCCTCCCCTCTTCTGGGAAGGCTTTCTACTAGATGTAGGAACATTGCTGCTATAACAGCCTCCACTCTTTAGGAAGGCTTTCTACTAGATGTTGGAACATTGCTGCTATAACAGCCTCCACTCTTCTGGGAAGGCTTCCCACCAGAGGTTGGAACATTGCTGCGGGACTTGCTTCCATTCAGCCACAACAGTATTAGTGAGGTCGGGCACTGATGTTGGGCGATTAGTCCTGGCTAACAGTCGGCCTTCCAATTCATCCCAAAGGTGTTCGATGGGGTTGAGGTCAGGGCTCTGTGCCGGCCAGTCAGGTTTTAGTCCGTCGGACTGCCGGATGGTGAAGCATGATTCATCACCCAAGAAAATGCATTTCCACTGCTCCAGATTCAAATGGCGGCGAGCTTTACACCCCTCCAGCCGTTATTACACATGGTGATCTTAGGCTTGTGTGCGGCTGCTCGGACATGGAAACCCAATTCATGAAGCTCCAGATGAACAGTTCTTGTGCTGACGTTGCTTCCAGAGGCAGTTTGGAACTCGGTAGTAAGTGTTGCTTCCAGAGGCAGTTTGGAACTCGGTAGTGAGTGTTGCTTCCAGAGGCAGTTTGGAACTCGGTAGTGAGTATTGCTTCCAGAGGCAGTTTGGAACTCGGTAGTGAGTATTGCTTCCAGAGGCAGTTTGGAACTCGGTAGTAAGTGTTGCTTCCAGAGGCAGTTTGGAACTCGGTAGTGAGTGTTGCAAACGGGGACAGATGATCTTTATGCGTTTCAGCACTTGGCGGTCCGGTTCTGTGAGCTGGTGTTGCCTACCACTTCGCGGCTAAGCCGTTGCTGCTCCTAGATGTTTCCATTTCACAATAACAGCACTTACAGATGACTGGGGGCAGCTCTAGCAGGGCATAAATTTGACAAACTGACTTGTTGGAAAGGTGGCTTCCTATGACGGTGACAGGTTTAAGGTCACTGAGCTCTCCATTCTACTGCCAATGTCTGTCTATGGACAGATTGCATGGCCGTGTGCTCGATTTTATTTTACACCTGTCAGCAAAGGGTGTGGTTGAAATAGAACCCACTAATTTGAAAGGGTGTCCACATACTTTTGGATAGATAGATTGATGGACAGATGGATCAGCGGGGGGTTGTGGCCAGTGGCTCTAACAGCTGCTGCCTTCTGTAGATGGGTTAAGGCTCTGTAATGCTGTGCAGCAGGTCCCATGGCATTGTAATGTCATCCACCTAGCTGGCTCTCTGTGTGGAGATATTGAGCCAGTAGACACTATGTCCCATTATGGCATTGTAACGTTATATAGAAGGCATTTTAACGTTGTTGATGGCATTTTAACATTATATAGAAAGTATTGTAACATTATATAGAAGGCATTGTAACGTTATATAGAAAAAGCAAGTGCAATCAAAGGGGTGGACCTGCACTACATGGAGAATGTTCTCTTTGAGCATCTCAACCAATGAGCTGGGAGCTCTAGACTTGGCATTAGACTTGGTATGAAGTCTGATAGGTGTCGCATGAAACCACAGCCAGTTACTGGAGCAGAGGTATGAAACCACAGACAGTTACTGGAGCAGAGGTATGAAACCACAGCCAGTTACTGGAGCAGAGGTATGAAACCACAGCCAGTTACTGGAGCAGAGGTATGAAACCACAGCCAGTTACTGGAGCAGAGGTATGAAACCACAGCCAGTTACTGGAGCAGAGGTATGAAACCACAGCCAGTTACTGGAGCAGAGGTATGAAACCACAGACAGTTACTGGAGCAGAGATATGAAACCACAGCCAGTTACTGGAGCAGAGATCTATATAGATGTTTGGCCACTTAGATACTATGGCCAGTGAAATGGCAGCAGACATGGAGAATGTTCTCTCTGAGCATCTCAAATACTGATGAAGGAGCTCAAGCTACTAACAACTAGCCAGCTTCCCTTGCATTGGTTGTGTATGGAACTTAAATAAGGGTGATAAATGTTATGTGAAACAGGGAAAGCTGAAGCAAATAGGAACGAAGACACTAAGACATGAAATGCTGACGAGAAGTGAACTATGACCGCTGCGATGGTGTCAAAGAGAAGCTAGCGTATAGATCTAGAGAGATGCAGACATCTTGTCACTGATAATGCCTCCGTTATTAATCCTTGTGTTTTGTTCTTCTAGTTCGGGGAAGGAGGGAGCATCAGACGGGACTCATTTATAATGCTGTTACAGTCTCTCACAGATCCAACGGGTGATACCGTGTTAAAGGGGAACTTGCATACATAAACCACCACACTAGAAACATCCACACTATTGAAACGGCTCCAGTGGACTGAATGTAGAAATATGGTACGATAATGTACATATTATGTCATCTGACTCATGCCTCTGTAGGTTTGTCAGTATACATCGTTTTACACTTGAAGGTACGTAATATATATATATAATTATAAACAGTATTTTTAATATACATAGCCTATGTTTTTTTTGTTGCTTTAAATGGGGAATCTTATTTAAGATCAAGAAATTATACGTTTATTAACTTGGTAAAAATAAAAAGGGGGTGTGCTCTCCGAGATATTTAAATTTGTGAAGGTGTGCTGCCACCTGATTGGGATCCACTGATCTGCATATAATTAGCATATTACTGCACAAGCACCATGTTAAGTGCCTTGATCTGATTAGTTAAACTACACCCCCAAAATATATTTTGGTATTTGTTTCAGTTCATTGTAGTCCCAAAATGTTTTGCTTGTCAGCTATGAACAACAATGAACTAATGAAACAAATACCAAAGAGATAAAGGAAAACTCCCCCCCAAAACGAACAAATTTCAGTGTACCCGGGGGCAGAGGTCATACACATAAAGGAGCAGTATGATGTAGAACGCATCTAGTACACAGAATAACATCAGCTGTAGTCTATCTGCATCGTTCAACAACATAACGTAACTGGGGGAGGAGCTGAAACAGGGCCCAGGGGGTTAGGGGGAGGAGCTGAAACAGGGCCCAGGGGGTTAGGGGGAGGAGCAGAAACAGGGCCCAGGGGTTAGTGGGAGGAGCTGAAACAGGGCCCAGGGGTTAGGGGGAGGAGCAGAAACAGGGCCCAGGGGTTAGGGGGAGGAGCAGAAACAGGGACCAGGGGTTAGGGGGAGGAGCAGAAACAGGGCCCAGGGGTTAGGGGGAGGAGCAGAAACAGGGCCCAGGGGTTAGGGGGAGGAGCAGAAACAGGGACCAGGGGTTAGGGGGAGGAGCAGAAACAGGGCCCAGCCAACCAGACATTATCAATATGTAGACAGAGTGTTTAACAGTCAAAAGGATACAGTCTTACTGTCACAAGGCCAAAGACCCAGAAAGAGATTCACCAGAGGGAGGAGAGGAGGCATTTCTCCCTAACCACCGATCATCATTTAACAGTGAAGACCCTGCTCCACAGGCCAGGTTGATACTGTCCGTTGGTCTGGTCCGTCTGCTCTTCCTCAAGAGGAGGAAGTGGAGGACCTACGTATTCTATCTGGGAGGGAGGGAGATTCCTAACCAGTGTTACAAAAGTAACACGTTACGTAATCAGATTACTTTTATGAGTAACAGAGTAAAGCAACATGTTACTTTTTCAAATTGGGTTCTATTATTACAGTTACTTCGACAACACATGAGTTACTTTCAGAATCATCTCTCTGTGTCTGTCTGTCTGTCCAGGTTCAGAGAGCATTATGTCAACAACCTGTCCTGTGTCTGTCTGTCCAGGTACAGAGAGCATTATGTCAACAACCTGTCCTGTGTCTGTCCAGGTACAGAGAGCATTATGTCAACAACCTGTCCTGTGTCTGTCCAGGTACAGAGAGCATTATGTCAACAACCTGTCCTGTGTCTGTCTGTCCAGGTTCAGAGAGCATTATGTCAACAACCTGTCCTGTGTCTGTCTGTCCAGGTACAGAGAGCATTATGTCAACAACCTGTCCTGTGTCTGTCCAGGTACAGAGAGCATTATGTCAACAACCTGTCCTGTGTCTGTCTGTCCAGGTACAGAGAGCATTATGTCAACAACCTGTCCTGTGTCTGTCCAGGTACAGAGAGCATTATGTCAACAACCTGTCCTGTGTCTGTCTGTCTGTCTGTCCAGGTTCAGAGAGCATTATGTCAACAACCTGTCCTGTGTCTGTCTGTCCAGGTACAGAGAGCATTATGTCAACAACCTGTCCTGTGTCTGTCTGTCCAGGTACAGAGAGCATTATGTCAACAACCTGTCCTGTGTCTGTCCAGGTACAGAGAGCATTATGTCAACAACCTGTCCTGTGTCTGTCTGTCTGTCTGTCTGTCCAGGTTCAGAGAGCATTATGTCAACAACCTGTCCTGTGTCTGTCTGTCCAGGTACAGAGAGCATTATGTCAACAACCTGTCCTGTGTCTGTCCAGGTACAGAGAGCATTATGTCAACAACCTGTCCTGTGTCTGTCTGTCCAGGTACAGAGAGCATTATGTCAACAACCTGTCCTGTGCCTGTCTGTCCAGGTACAGAGAGCATTATGTCAACAACCTGTCCTGTGTCTGTCCAGGTACAGAGAGCATTATGTCAACAACCTGTCCTGTGTCTGTCTGTCCAGGTACAGAGAGCATTATGTCAACAACCTGTCCTGTGTCCGTCTGTCCAGGTACAGAGAGCATTATGTCAACAACCTGTCCTGTGTCTGTCCGTCTGTCCAGGTACAGAGAGCATTATGTCAACAACCTGTCCTGTGTCTGTCTGTCCAGGTACAGAGAGCATTATGTCAACAACCTGTCCTGTGTCTGTCTGTCTGTCTGTCCAGGTACAGAGAGCATTATGTCAACAACCTGTCCTGTGTCCGTCCAGGTACAGAGAGCATTATGTCAACAACCTGTCCTGTGTCTGTCCAGGTACAGAGAGCATTATGTCAACAACCTGTCCTGTGTCTGTCCAGGTACAGAGAGCATTATGTCAACAACCTGTCCTGTGTCTGTCCAGGTACAGAGAGCATTATGTCAACAACCTGTCCTGTGTCTGTCTGTCCAGGTACAGAGAGCATTATGTCAACAACCTGTCCTGTGTCTGTCCAGGTACAGAGAGCATTATGTCAACAACCTGTCCTGTGTCTGTCCAGGTACAGAGAGCATTATGTCAACAACCTGTCCTGTGTCTGTCCAGGTACAGAGAGCATTATGTCAACAACCTGTCCTGTGTCTGTCCAGGTACAGAGAGCATTATGTCAACAACCTGTCCTGTGTCTGTCTGTCCAGGTACAGAGAACATTATGTCAACAACCTGTCCTGTGTCTGTCTGTCTGTCCAGGTACAGAGAGCATTATGTCAACAACCTGTCCTGTGTCTGTCCAGGTACAGAGAGCATTATGTCAACAACCTGTCCTGTGTCTGTCCAGGTACAGAGAGCATTATGTCAACAACCTGTCCTGTGTCTGTCCAGGTACAGAGAGCATTATGTCAACAACCTGTCCTGTGTCTGTCTGTCCAGGTACAGAGAGCATTATGTCAACAACCTGTCCTGTGTCTGTCCAGGTACAGAGAGCATTATGTCAACAACCTGTCCTGTGTCTGTCCAGGTACAGAGAGCATTATGTCAACAACCTGTCCTGTGTCTGTCTGTCTGTCCAGGTACAGAGAACATTATGTCAACAACCTGTCCTGTGTCTGTCTGTCTGTCCAGGTACAGAGAGCATTATGTCAACAACCTGTCCTGTGTCTGTCCAGGTACAGAGAGCATTATGTCAACAACCTGTCCTGTGTCTGTCCAGGTACAGAGAGTCATTATGTCAACAACCTGTCCTGTGTCTGTCTGTCCAGGTACAGAGAGCATTATGTCAACAACCTGTCCTGTGTCTGTCCAGGTACAGAGAGCATTATGTCAACAACCTGTCCTGTGTCTGTCTGTCCAGGTACAGAGAGCATTATGTCAACAACCTGTCCTGTGTCTGTCCAGGTACAGAGAGCATTATGTCAACAACCTGTCCTGTGTCTGTCTGTCCAGGTACAGAGAGCATTATGTCAACAACCTGTCCTGTGTCTGTCCAGGTACAGAGAGCATTATGTCAACAACCTGTCCTGTGTCTGTCTGTCCAGGTACAGAGAGCATTATGTCAACAACCTGTCCTGTGTCTGTCCAGGTACAGAGAGCATTATGTCAACAACCTGTCCTGTGTCTGTCTGTCCAGGTACAGAGAGCATTATGTCAACAACCTGTCCTGTGTCTGTCCAGGTACAGAGAGCATTATGTCAACAACCTGTCCTGTGTCTGTCCAGGTACAGAGAGCATTATGTCAACAACCTGTCCTGTGTCTGTCCAGGTACAGAGAGCATTATGTCAACAACCTGTCCTGTGTCTGTCCAGGTACAGAGAGCATTATGTCATTGCATAAATAAGTTGTTCTCATTAATGCGGGGTCTTTCTTGGTAGAGTGATATCACCTATGAATTCCCTGATCATAGCTCGGCTTCAGATAGTTAGAAAAGAAGCTGTACAAAAATTATTTGGCAATGTAAAGCTTCTCAAACAGACAGACGACCGTCTACCAACGCTGAGCAGGAATTACAATGATAATGATTTGAACAGGAGTCGCCGGAGGTGTCCCATATGGCACACTATTCCCTACATAGTGCACTACTATAGACCAGAGCCCTATTCCCTATATAGTGTACTACTATAGACCAGGGCCCTATTCCCTATATAGTGGTACTACTATAGACCAGAGCCCTATTCCCTATATAGTGGTACTACTATAGACCAGAGCCCTATTCCCTATATAGTGGTACTACTATAGACCAGAGCCCTATTCCCTATATAGTGGTACTACTATAGACCAGAGCCCTATTCCCTATATAGTGTACTACTATAGACCAGGGCCCTATTCCCTATATAGTGGTACTACTATAGACCAGAGCCCTATTCCCTATATAGTGGTACTACTATAGACCAGGGCCCTATTCCCTATATAGTGGTACTACTATAGACCAGGGCCCTATTCCCTATATAGTGTACTACTATAGACTAGAGTCATGTTACCTATATAGTGTACTACTATAGACCAGAGCCCTATTCCCTACATAGTGCACTACTATAGACCAGAGCCCTATTCCCTATATAGTGTACTACTATAGACCAGGGCCCTATTCCCAATATAGTGGTACTACTATAGACCAGAGCCCTATTCCCTATATAGTGGTACTACTATAGACCAGAGCCCTATTCCCTATATAGTGTACTACTATAGACCAGGGCCCTATTCCCTATATAGTGGTACTACTATAGACCAGAGCCCTATTCCCTATATAGTGGTACTACTATAGACCAGGGCCCTATTCCCTATATAGTGTACTACTATAGACCAGGGCCCTATTCCCTATATAGTGTACGACTATAGACCAGGGCCCTATTCCCAATATAGTGGTACTACTATGGACGAGAGTCATGTTACCTATATAGTGCACTACTTTAGACCAGGGCCCTATTCCCTATATAGTGCACTACTTTAGACAGAGCCCTATTCCCAATATAGTGGTACTACTATAGACCAGAGCCCTATTCCCTATATAGTGTACTACTATAGACCAGGGCCCTATTCCCTATATAGTGTACTACTATAGACCAGAGCCCTATTCCCTATATAGTGCACTACTATAGACCAGAGCCCTATTCCCTATATAGTGCACTACTATAGCCCAGAGCCCTATTCCCTACATAGTGCTTTCCAATAGTCCCCCGTAGGCAGTGAGGAGTGGGTGGGGGGATAATAAACAATAAGCCAACATGTGACCCTCCTCACCCCGTAGGGAGAGAGGGGAGGGATAGAAGGAGAAAGGACAGATTGATTCCTGAAACCCGTTCCTGAGCATGGTGGTCTGAATGAGGAAGGCGGGGGGAGTATACAGGCTGAAGACAGGAGGAACCAGAGCACACAACGAGGAGAGTCCAGAGTCTGATCTGTGGAGAGAGAGAGAGAGCTGTTAAAGAGAGAGGGAGAGAGAGAGAGAGAGCGAGCTGAGAGCGAGAGAGAGCGAGCTGAGAGAGCGAGAGAGCGAGAGAGAGAGCTGTTAAAGAGAGAGCAAGAGAGAGAGAGAGAGAGAGAGAGTTAAAGAAAGAGAGAGAGAGCTGTTAAAGAGAGAGAGAGAGAGAGAGAGAGAGCTGTTAAAGAGAGAGAGAGAGAGAGAGAGAGAGCTGTTAAAGAGAGAGAGAGAGAGAGAGAGAGAGAGCTGTTAAAGAGAGAGCTGTTAAAGAGAGAGAGAGAGAGAGAGAGAGAGCTGTTAAAGAGAGAGAGCTGTTAAAGAGAGAGAGAGAGAGAGAGAGAGAGAGAGAGAGAGAGAGCTGTTAAAGAGAGAGCTGTTAAAGAGAGAGAGAGAGAGAGAGAGCTGTTAAAGAGCTGTTCGATCGAGAGAGAGCTGTTAAAGAGCTGTTCGATCGAGAGAGAGCTGTTCGATCTGTTAGAGAGCTGTTCGATCGAGAGAGAGCTGTTAGATCGAGAGAGAGCTGTTCGATCGAGAGAGAGCTGTTCGATCGAGAGAGAGCTGTTCGATCGAGAGAGAGCTGTTCGATCGAGAGAGAGCTGTTCGATCGAGAGAGAGCTGTTCGATCGAGAGAGAGCTGTTCGATCGAGAGAGAGCTGTTAAAGAGCTGTTCGATCGAGAGAGAGCTGTTAAAGAGCTGTTCGATCGAGAGAGAGCTGTTAAAGAGCTGTTCGATCGAGAGAGAGCTGTTAAAGAGCTGTTCGATCGAGAAAGCTGTTAAAGAGCTGTTCGATTGAGAGAGCTGCTAGAGAGAGAGAGCTGCTAGAGAGAGAGAGCTGAGAGAGAGAGAGCTGAGAGAGAGAGAGCTGAGAGAGAGAGAGCTGAGAGAGAGAGAGCTGAGAGAGAGAGCTGAGAGAGAGAGAGCTGCTAGAGAGAGAGCTGTTAGAGAGAGAGCTGTTAGAGAGAGAGAGCTGCTAGAGAGAGAGAGCTGCTAGAGAGAGAGAGCTGCTAGAGAGAGAGAGCTGCCAGAGAGAGAGCTGCCAGAGAGAGAGCTGCCAGAGAGAGAGCTGCCAGAGAGAGAGCTGCCAGAGAGAGAGCTGCCAGAGAGAGAGCTGCTAGAGAGAGAGCTGCTAGAGAGAGAGCTGCTAGAGAGAGAGCCAAGAGAGAGAGAGCTGAGAGAGAGAGCTGTTCGAGAGAGAGCTGCTAGAGAGAGAGAGAGCTGAGAGAGAGAGCTGCTAGAGAGAGAGCTGCTAGAGAGAGAGAGAGCTGAGAGAGAGAGCTGAGAGAGAGAGCTGCTAGAGAGAGAGAGCTGAGAGAGAGAGCTGTTTGAGAGAGGGAGCTATCCAGAGCACCGTCAACAAAGGCAGTCCAAAATGACCCCCTATTATTCACCATACTTGGGCAGAACCTCATAAGGCCCTGTCTGCTGTTTGTACCTGGTTCTATAGGTTAGGACCTGCAGACTGTGTTGAAGCGAGCCGTCTCTTCAAAGATCAGCTCCTTCAGGGTCTCTTTGGGGAGATCATCCAGCTCCATGTCAAACTTGAAAGGAGCCTCGGCTACAGGCTAACAGAGAGAGAGAGAGAGAGAGAGACAGGAGGTTAGAGTCTAAACTAGGGTCCGGGTTTATTATCTCTGTAGGGTGGTACACACACACACACACACACACACACACACACACACACACACACACACACACACACACACACACACACACACACACACACACACACACACACACACACACACACACACACACACACACACACACACACACACAGTTGAAGTCGGAGGTTTACATACACCTCAGCCAAATACATTTAAACTCAGTTTCACAATTTCTGACAATTGCCACTTTATATAATGTTTACATACCCTACATTACTCATCTCATATGTAGATACTGTACTTTATACCATCCATTTTAAATTATTTTAACGGCACCTTCGCCAAATACATTTAAACTCAGTTTATCACAATTCCTGGCATTTAATCATAGTAAAGATGTCTTAGGTCAGTTAGGATCACCACTTTATTTTAAGAATGTGAAATGTCAGAATAATAGTAGAGAGAATGATTTATTTCAGCTTTTATTTCTTTCATCACATTCCCAGTGGGTCAGAAGTTTACATACACTCAATTAGTACTTGGTAGCATTGCCTTTAAATTGTTGAACTTGGGTCAAAAGTTTCAGGTAGCCTTCCACAAGCTTCCCACAATACGTTGGGGTAATTTTGGCCCATCCCTCCTGACAGAGCTGGTGTAACTGAGTCAGGTTTGTAAGGCCTCTTTGCTCGCACACGCTTTTTCAGTTCTGCCCACACATTTTCTAAAGGACTGAGTTCAGTGCTTTGTGATGGCCACTCCAATACCTTGACTTTGTCCGGTGAAATGTCAGAGCGCCAAATTCAAATGAAATTACTATAAATATTACGCTTTCATGAAATCACACAAGCTACACTTGTTGTTAATCCAGCCAACGTATCAGATTTGATAAAGGCTTTACGGCGAAGCAACCCTTGGGTTTATCTGACAACAGCACCCCAGCAAACAAACACAGACAATCATATTTCAACCCGCCAGGCGCGACACAAAAGTCAGAAATAGATATAATTCATGCCTTACCTTTGAAGAGCTTCTGTTGTTGGCACTCCAATATGTCCCATAAACATCACAAATGGTCCTTTGTTCGATTAATTCCGTCGTTATATCTCCCAAATGTCCAGTTGATCCAGAAAAACATTGGTTCCAACTCGCGCAACATGACTTCAAAATATCTCATAAATTACCTGTAATTTCTGTCCAAACATTTCAAACAACTTTCCTAATACAACTTTAGGTATTTTTTAACGTAAATAATCGATACAATTAAAGACATTTAAGCCATTCTAACACAACTTTGGAAGTATGCTTGGGGTATATTGTGTATTTGGAAGACCATTTGCGACTAAGCCTTAACTTCCTGACTGATGTCTTGAGATGTTGCTTCAATTTATCCACAGAATTTTCTTTCCTCATGATGTGATCTATTTTGTGAAGTGCACCAGTCCTTCCTGCAGCAAAGCACCCCCACAACATGATGCTGCCACCCCTATGCTTCATGGTTGTACTTATTAATACTTATTTTCCACCATAATTTGCAAATAAATTAATTAAAAATCCTACAATGTGATTTTCTTGTTCGTCTTAGTTGAAGTGTGCCTATGATTAAAATTACAGGCCTCTCATCTTTTTAAGTGGGAGAACTTGCACAATTGGTGGCTGACTAAATACTTTTTTGCCCCACTGTGTGTGTGTGTGTGTGTGTGTGTGTGTGTGTGTGTGTGTGTGTGTGTGTGTGTGTGTGTGTGTGTGTGTGTGTGTGTGTGTGTGTGTGTGTGTGTGTGTGTGTTATATATATATATATAAACATTGGCCCATTATAATTTATACACTTTCTATCTAGTTGTAGATGTTTTATAATCCAAAATAATAATTTCACCTGCATTCGGAAAGTATTCAGACCCCTTGACTTTTTCCACATTTTGTTACGTTACAGCCTTATTCTAAAATGTTTGCATCAGCAATCTACACACAACCCACCATGACAAAGTGAAAACAGGTTGTTAGAAAGTTTTGCAAATGTATTAAAAAACAACAGAAATACATTATTTACAAAAGTATTCAAACCCTTTGCTATGAGACTCAAAATTGAGCTCAGGTTCATCAGGTTTCCATTAAAAATCCCTGAGATGTTTCTACAACTTGGAGACCACCTGTGGTAAATTCCATTGATTGGACATGATTTGGAAAGGCACACACCTGTCTATATGAGGTCCCACAGTTGACAGTGCATGTCAGAGCAAAAACCAAGCCATGATGTCGAAGGAATTGACCGTAGAGCTCAGAGACAGGATGGTGTCGAGGCACAGATCTGGGGAAGGGTACCAAAAAATGTCTGCAGCATTGAAGGTCCCTAAGAAAAAATGTTTAAATAGAAGAAGTTTAGAACCACCAAGACTCTTCCTAGAGCTGGCTGCCCGGCCAAACTGAGAAATCGGGGGAGAAGGGTCTTGGTCAGGGAGATGACTAAGAAGCCAATGGTCACTCTGAAAGAGCTCTACAGTTCCTCTGTGGAGATGGGAGAACCTTCCAAAAGGACAACCATCTCCGCAGCACTTCCAATCAGGCCTTTATGGTAAAGTGGCCAGAAGGAAGCCACTCCTCAATAAAAGGCACCTGACACCCCGCTTGGAGTTTGCCAAAAGGCACCGACAAGATTCTCTGGTCTGATGAAACCAAGATTGAACTCGTCGGCTTGAATGCCAAGTGCCACTTCTGGAGGAAACCTGGCACCATCCCTACGGTGAAGCATGATGGTGGCAGCATCATGCTGTGGGGATATTTTTCAGCGGTAGGGACTGGGAGACCAGTTAGGATTGAGGGAAAGATGAACGGATATAAGTACAGAGAGATCCTTGAAGAAAACCTTCTCTAGAGTATTCAGGACCTCAGACTGCGAAGGTTCACCTTCCAACAGGACAACGACCCTAAGCACACAGCCAAGACAATGCAGAAGTGGCTTCGGGACAAGTCTCTGAATGTCCTTGAGTGGCCCAGCCAGAGCCCGGACTTGAACCCGATCGAACATCTCTGGAGAGACCTGAAAATAGCTCTGCAGCAACGCTCCCCATCCAACCTGACAGAGCTTGAGAGGATCTGCAGGAAATGGGAGAAAATCCCCAAATACAGGTGTGCCAAGCTTGTAGCATCATACCCAAGAAGACTCCAGGCTGTAATCGCTGCCAAAGGTGTTTCAACAAAGTACTCAGTAAAGGGTCTGAATACTTATGTAAAAACCTTTTTTTGCTTTGTCATTATGGGATATTGTGTGTAGATTGACTAGGGGGGAACAATTTAATCAATGTTAGAATAAGGATAAGGCTGTAATGTAACAAAATGTGGAAAAAGTCAAGGGGTCTAACTACTTTCCGAATGCACTGTATATATTAGTTTTACTCATCCATATGATGGAAATCCATTGCAGTGACAGAACTTTAACCCCAGGGTTCATTACATCTTCTGTAGGGCCGTAGAGTAAGTCAGGGTCAGGGGTCATTACCTCTTCTGTAGGGCCGTAGAGTAAGTCAGGGTCAGGGTTCATTACCTCTTCTGTAGGGCCGTAGTACTGCTCCAGGTAAGAGTGAGTCGGGGTCAGGGGTCATTACCTCAACTGTAGGGCCGTAGTAGTGCTCCAGGTAAGAGTGAGTCAGGGTCAGGGGTCAGGGTTCATTACCTCATCTGTAGGAACGTAGTACTGCTCCAGGTAAGAGTGAGTCAGGGTCAGGGGTCATTACCTCATCTGTAGGGCCGTAGTACTACTCCAGGTAAGAGTGAGTCAGGGTCAGGGTCAGGGTTCATTACCTCATCTGTAGGGCCGTAGCACTGCTCCAGGTAAGAGTGAGTCAGGGTCAGGGGTCATTACCTCATCTGTAGGGCCGTAGTAGTGCTCCAGGTAAGAGTGAGTCAGGGTCAGGGGTCATTACCTCATCTGTAGGGTCGTAGTACTACTCCAGGTAAGAGTGAGGCAGGGTCATTACCTCATCTGTAGGGCCGTAGAGTAAGTCAGGGTCAGGGTTCATTACCTCATCTGTAGGGTTGTAATACTATTCCAGGTAAGAGTGAGTCAGGGTCAGGGGTCATTACCTCATCTGTAGGGTTGTAATACTATTCCAGGTAAGAGTGAGTCAGGGTCAGGGGTCAGGGTTCATTACCTCAACTGCAGGGTCGTAGTACTACTCCAGGTCAGGGTGAGCTAGGGTCAGGGGTCATGACCTCATCTGTAGGAACGTAGTACTGCTCCAGGTAAGAGTGAGTCAGGGTCAGGGGTCATTACCTCATCTGTAGGGCCGTAGTACTGCTCCAGGTAAGAGTGAATCAGGGTCAGGGGTCATTACCTCATCTGTAGGGCCGTAGTACTGCTCCAGGTAAGAGTGAGTCAGGGGTCAGGGTTCATTACCTCAACTGCAGGGCCGTAGTACTACTCCAGGTCAGGGTGAGCTAGGGTCAGGGGTCATTACCTCATCTGTAGGATCGTAGTACTGCTCCAGGTAAGGGTGAGCCAGAGCCTCCTCTACCTCGATCCTCTTGTGGGGGTTAAAGGTCAACATCTTGTCCAGCAGGTCCAGAGCTTTGGGGTCAGCGTTGGGGAAAAGGCGGTTCCAGGGGACCTTGCAGCGCAGCGGGAGAGACAGCAGGTAGTTCCTGGCCTTGATGTTAATGATGCAGTTCAGATCCTCCTGTGAAGGAGACCCTAGGATACCTGGAGGGAGACATGACACCAGGGGTCAGCTCAACAGCTAGAGGGAGACATGACACCAGGGGTCAGCTCAACAGCTAGAGGGAGACATGACACCAGGGGTCAGCTCAACAGCTAGAGGGAGACATGACACCAGGGGTCAGCTCAACAGCTAGAGGGAGACATGACACCAGGGGTCAGCTCAACAGCTAGAGGGAGACATGACACCAGGGGTCAGCTCAACAGCTAGAGGGAGACATGACACCAGGGGTCAGCTCAACAGCTAGAGGGAGACATGACACCAGGGGTCAGCTCAACAGCTAGAGGGAGACATGACACCAGGGGTCAGCTCAACAGCTAGAGGGAGACGTGCGTGCGTGCGCGCGTGCGTGTGTACCCAGTATGTGGTTGAGCTGTGTGTGTGTGTGTGTGTGTGTGTGTGTGTGTGTGTGTGTGTGTGTGTGTGTGTGTGTGTGTGTGTGTGTGTGTGTGTGTGTGTGTGTGTGTGTGTGTGTGTGTGTGTGTGTGTGTGTGTGTGTGTGTACCCAGTATGTGGTTCAGCTGGTCCAGGTAGTGCTTCCCGGGGAAGATGGGTCTATTGGAGAGCATCTCAGCCAGGATGCAGCCCACAGACCAGATATCAATCGACTTGGTGTAACCCTGAGAGAGGAGAGGCTAGCATTAACACAGCAGACAGGAACCTCTAGCATTAACACAGCAGATAGGAACCTCTAGCATTAACACAGCATATAGGAACCTCTAGCATTAACACAGCATATAGGAACCTCTAGCATTAACACAGCATATAGGAACCTCTAGCATTAACACAGCATATAGGAACCTCTAGCATTAACACAGCATATAGGAACCTCTAGCATTAACACAGCATATAGGAACCTCTAGCATTAACACAGCATATAGGAACCTCTAGCATTAACACAGCATATAGGAACCTCTAGCATTAACACAGCATATAGGAACCTCTAGCATTAACACAGCATATAGGAACCTCTAGCATTAAACACAGCATATAGGAACCTCTAGCATTAACACAGCATATAGGAACCTCTAGCATTAACACAGCATATAGGAACCTCTAGCATTAACACAGCATATAGGAACCTCTAGCATTAACACAGCATATAGGAACCTCTAGCATTAACACAGCATATAGGAACCTCTAGCATTAACACAGCATATAGGAACCTCTAGCATTAACACAGCATATAGGAACCTCTAGCATTAACACAGCATATAGGAACCTCTAGCATTAACACAGCATATAGGAACCTCTAGCATTAACACAGCATATAGGAACCTCTAGCATTAACACAGCATATAGGAACCTCTAGCATTAACACAGCATATAGGAACCTCTAGCATTAACACAGCATATAGGAACCTCTAGCATTAACACAGCATATAGGAACCTCTAGCATTAACACAGCATATAGGAACCTCTAGCATTAACACAGCATATAGGAACCTCTAGCATTAATACAGCAGATAGGAACCTCTAGCATTAACACAGCATATAGGAACCTCTAGCATTAACACAGCATATAGGAACCTCTAGCATTAACACAGCATATAGGAACCTCTAGCATTAACACAGCATATAGGAACCTCTAGCATTAACACAGCATATAGGAACCTCTAGCATTAACACAGCATATAGGAACCTCTAGCATTAATACAGCATATAGGAACCTCTAGCATTAATACAGCAGATACATATAGGAACCTCTAGTATTAATACAGTAGATATATATAGTAACCTCTAGCATTAATACAGCATATAGTAACCTCTAGCATTAATACAGCATATAGTAACCTCTAGCATTAATACAGTAGATATATATAGTAACCTCTAGCATTAATACAGCATATAGTAACCTCTAGCATTAATACAGCATATAGTAACCTCTAGCATTAATACAGCATATAGTAACCTCTAGCATTAATACAGCATATAGTAACCTCTAGCATTAATACAGTAGATATATATAGTAACCTCTAGCATTAATACAGCATATAGTAACCTCTAGCATTAATACAGCATATAGGAACCTCTAGCATTAATACAGTAGATATATATAGTAACCTCTAGCATTAACACAGCATATAGTAACCTCTAGCATTAACACAGCATATAGTAACCTCTAGCATTAATACAGTAGATATATATAGTAACCTCTAGCATTAATACAGTAGATATATATAGTAACCTCTAGCATTAATACAGCAGATAGTAACCTCTAGCATTAATACAGCAGATAGTAACCTCTAGCATTAATACAGCATATAGTAACCTCTAGCATTAATACAGCAGATACATATAGGAACCTCTAGCATTAATACAGTAGATACATATAGTAACCTCTAGCATTAATACAGTAGATACATATAGTAACCTCTAGTATTAATACAGTAGATATATATAGTAACCTCTAGCATTAACACAGCATATAGTAACCTCTAGCATTAATACAGCAGATACATATAGGAACCTCTAGCATTAATACAGCAGATACATATAGTAACCTCTAGCATTAATACAGCATATAGGAACCTCTAGCATTAATACAGCATATAGTAACCTCTAGCATTAATACAGCAGATACATATAGTAACCTCTACCATTAATACAGTAGATACATATAGTAACCTCTAGCATTAATACAGTAGATAGATATAGTAACCTCTAGCATTAATACAGTAGATACATATAGTAACCTCTAGTATTAATACAGTAGATATATATAGTAACCTCTAGCATTAATACAGTAGATACATATAGTAACCTCTAGTATTAATACAGTAGATATATATAGTAACCTCTAGCATTAATACAGTAGATACATATAGTAACCTCTAGTATTAATACAGTAGATACATATAGGAACCTCTAGCATTAATACAGCATATACAGCATATAGGAACCTCTAGCATTAATACAGTAGATAGTAACCTCTAGCATTAATACAGCATATAGTAACCTCTAGCATTAATACAGCATATAGTAACCTCTAGCATTAATACAGCATATAGTAACCTCTAGCATTAATACAGCATATAGTAACCTCTAGCATTAATACAGCATATAGTAACCTCTAGCATTAATACAGCATATAGTAATCTCTAGCATTAATACAGCATATAGTAACCTCTAGCATTAATACAGTAGATATATATAGTAACCTCAAGCATTAATACAGCAGATACATATAGTAACCTCTAGCATTAATACAGTAGATACATATAGTAACCTCTAGCATTAATACAGCAGATAGGAACCTCTAGCAGTAATACAGTAGATACATATAGGAACCTCTATCAGTAATACTTTTTAGACTTGTTGTAGTGTAGTGGTGTATTGTAGACTAATATGGGTTGTTGTAGTGTAGTGGTGTATTGTAGACTAATATGGGTTGTTGTAGTGGTGTATTGTAGACTAATATGGGTTGTTGTAGTGTAGTGGTGTATTGTAGACTAATATGTGTTGTTGTAGTGGTGTATTGTAGACTAATATGTGTTGTTGTAGTGGTGTATTGTAGACTAATATGGGTTGTTGTAGTGTAGTGGTGTATTGTAGACTAATATGGGTTGTTGTAGTGGTGTATTGTAGACTAATATGGGTTGTTGTAGTGGTGTATTGTAGACTAATATGGGTTGTTGTAGTGTAGTGGTGTAATGTAGACTAATGTTGTAGTGTAGTGGTGTATTGTAGACTAATATGGGTTGTTGTAGTGGTGTATTGTAGACTAATATGGGTTGTTGTAGTGTAGTGGTGTAATGTAGACTAATATGGGTTGTTGTAGTGTAGTGGTGTAATGTAGACTAATATGTTGTAGTGTAGTGGTGTATTGTAGACTAATATGTTGTAGTGTAGTGGTGTATTGTAGACTAATATGGGTTGTTGTAGTGGTGTATTGTAGACTAATATGGGTTGTTGTAGTGGTGTATTGTAGACTAATATGGGTTGTTGTAGTGGTGTATTGTAGACTAATATGGGTTGTTGTAGTGGTGTATTGTAGACTAATATGGGTTGTTGTAGTGGTGTATTGTAGACTAATATGGGTTGTTGTAGTGTAGTGGTGTAATGTAGACTAATATGTTGTAGTGTAGTGGTGTATTGTAGACTAATATGTTGTAGTGTAGTGGTGTATTGTAGACTAATATGTTGTAGTGTAGTGGTGTAATGTAGACTAATATGGGTTGTTGAAGTGTAGTATTGTAGACTAATATGGGTTGTTGTAGTGGTGTATTGTAGACTAATATGGGTTGTTGAAGTGTAGTATTGTAGACTAATATGGGTTGTTGAAGTGTAGTATTGTAGACTAATATGGGCTGTTGTAGTGTAGTGGTGTATTGTAGACTAATATGGGTTGTTGTAGTGGTGTAATGTAGACTAATATGGGTTGTTGTAGTGGTGTAATGTAGACTAATATGGGTTGTTGTAGTGGTGTATTGTAGACTAATATGAGTTGTTGTAGTGGTGTATTGTAGATTAATATGAGTTGTTGAAGTGTAGTATTGTAGACTAATATGGGTTGTTGAAGTGTAGTATTGTAGACTAATATGGGTTGTTGTAGTGTAGTGGTGTAATGTAGACTAATATGGGTTGTTGTAGTGGTGTAATGTAGACTAATATGGGTTGTTGTAGTGGTGTAATGTAGACTAATATGGGTTGTTGTAGTGGTGTAATGTAGACTAATATGGGTTGTTGTAGTGGTGTAATGTAGACTAATATGGGTTGTTGTAGTGGTGTATTGTAGACTAATATGGGTTGTTGTAGTGGTGTATTGTAGACTAATATGTGTTGTTGTAGTGGTGTATTGTAGACTAATATGTGTTGTTGTAGTGGTGTATTGTAGACTAATATGTGTTGTTGTAGTGGTGTATTGTAGACTAATATGTGTTGTTATAGTGGTGTAATGTAGACTAATATGTGCTGTTATAGTGGTGTATTGTAGACTAATATGGGTTGTTGTAGTGTAGTGGTTAATGTAGACTAATATGTTGTAGTGTAGTGGTGTATTGTAGACTAATATGTTGTAGTGTAGTGGTGTATTGTAGACTAATATGTTGTAGTGTAGTGGTGTAATGTAGACTAATATGGGTTGTTGAAGTGTAGTATTGTAGACTAATATGGGTTGTTGTAGTGGTGTATTGTAGACTAATATGGGTTGTTGAAGTGTAGTATTGTAGACTAATATGGGTTGTTGTAGTGGTGTATTGTAGACTAATATGGGTTGTTGAAGTGTAGTATTGTAGACTAATATGGGTTGTTGAAGTGTAGTATTGTAGACTAATATGGGCTGTTGTAGTGTAGTGGTGTAATGTAGACTAATATGGGTTGTTGAAGTGTAGTATTGTAGACTAATATGGGTTGTTGTAGTGTAGTATTGTAGACTAATATGGGTTGTTGTAGTGTAGTATTGTAGACTAATATGTGTTGTTGTAGTGGTGTATTGTAGACTAATATGGGTTGTTGTAGTGGTGTATTGTAGACTAATATGGGTTGTTGTAGTGTAGTGGTGTAATGTAGACTAATATGTTGTAGTGTAGTGGTGTATTGTAGACTAATATGTTGTAGTGTAGTGGTGTATTGTAGACTAATATGGGTTGTTGTAGTGGTGTATTGTAGACTAATATGGGTTGTTGTAGTGGTGTATTGTAGACTAATATGGGTTGTTGTAGTGTAGTGGTGTAATGTAGACTAATATGTTGTAGTGTAGTGGTGTATTGTAGACTAATATGTTGTAGTGTAGTGGTGTAATGTAGACTAATATGGGTTGTTGAAGTGTAGTATTGTAGACTAATATGGGTTGTTGTAGTGGTGTATTGTAGACTAATATGGGTTGTTGAAGTGTAGTATTGTAGACTAATATGGGTTGTTGAAGTGTAGTATTGTAGACTAATATGGGTTGTTGTAGTGTAGTGGTGTAATGTAGACTAATATGTTGTAGTGTAGTGGTGTATTGTAGACTAATATGTTGTAGTGTAGTGGTGTATTGTAGACTAATATGTTGTAGTGTAGTGGTGTAATGTAGACTAATATGGGTTGTTGAAGTGTAGTATTGTAGACTAATATGGGCTGTTGTAGTGTAGTGGTGTATTGTAGACTAATATGGGCTGTTGTAGTGTAGTGGTGTATTGTAGACTAATATGGGTTGTTGTAGTGGTGTAATGTAGACTAATATGGGTTGTTGTAGTGGTGTATTGTAGACTAATATGGGTTGTTGTAGTGGTGTATTGTAGATTAATATGGGTTGTTGAAGTGTAGTATTGTAGACTAATATGGGTTGTTGAAGTGTAGTATTGTAGACTAATATGGGTTGTTGTAGTGTAGTGGTGTAATGTAGACTAATATGGGTTGTTGTAGTGGTGTATTGTAGACTAATATGGGTTGTTATAGTGTAGTGGTGTATTGTAGACTAATATGGGCTGTTGTAGTGTAGTGGTGTATTGTAGACTAATATGGGTTGTTATAGTGGTGTATTGTAGACTAATATGGGTTGTTGTAGTGTAGTGGTGTATTGTAGACTAATATGGGTTGTTGTAGTGGTGTATTGTAGACTAATATGGGTTGTTGTAGTGTAGTGGTGTAATGTAGACTAATATGTTGTAGTGTAGTGTGTATTGTAGACTAATGTTGTAGTGTGGTGGTGTAATGACTAATATGGGTTGTTGGTGTGTATTGTAGACTAATATGGGTTGTTGAAGTGTAGTATTGTAGACTAATATGGGTTGTTGATGTAGTATTGTAGACTAGTGGTGTATTGTAGACTAATATGGGTTTGTAGTGTAGTGGTGTATTGTAGACTAATATGGGTTGTTGTAGTGGTGTAATGTAGACTAATATGGGTTGTTGTAGTGGTGTAATGTAGACTAATATGGGTTGTTGTAGTGGTGTATTGTAGACTAATATGAGTTGTTGTAGTGGTGTATTGTAGATTAATATGGGTTGTTGAAGTGTAGTATTGTAGACTAATATGGGTTGTTGAAGTGTAGTATTGTAGACTAATATGGGTTGTTGTAGTGTAGTGGTGTAATGTAGACTAATATGGGTTGTTGTAGTGGTGTAATGTAGACTAATATGGGTTGTTGTAGTGGTGTAATGTAGACTAATATGGGTTGTTGTAGTGGTGTATTGTAGACTAATATGGGTTGTTGTAGTGGTGTATTGTAGACTAATATGGGTTGTTGTAGTGTAGTGGTGTAATGTAGACTAATATGTTGTAGTGTAGTGGTGTATTGTAGACTAATATGTTGTAGTGTAGTGGTGTATTGTAGACTAATATGGGTTGTTGTAGTGGTGTATTGTAGACTAATATGGGTTGTTGTAGTGGTGTATTGTAGACTAATATGGGTTGTTGTAGTGTAGTGGTGTAATGTAGACTAATATGTTGTAGTGTAGTGGTGTATTGTAGACTAATATGTTGTAGTGTAGTGGTGTATTGTAGACTAATATGTTGTAGTGTAGTGGTGTAATGTAGACTAATATGGGTTGTTGAAGTGTAGTATTGTAGACTAATATGGGTTGTTGTAGTGGTGTATTGTAGACTAATATGGGTTGTTGAAGTGTAGTATTGTAGACTAATATGGGTTGTTGAAGTGTAGTATTGTAGACTAATATGGGCTGTTGTAGTGTAGTGGTGTATTGTAGACTAATATGGGTTGTTGTAGTGGTGTAATGTAGACTAATATGGGTTGTTGTAGTGGTGTAATGTAGACTAATATGGGTTGTTGTAGTGGTGTATTGTAGACTAATATGAGTTGTTGTAGTGGTGTATTGTAGATTAATATGGGTTGTTGAAGTGTAGTATTGTAGACTAATATGGGTTGTTGAAGTGTAGTATTGTAGACTAATATGGGTTGTTGTAGTGTAGTGGTGTAATGTAGACTAATATGGGTTGTTGTAGTGGTGTAATGTAGACTAATATGGGTTGTTGTAGTGGTGTAATGTAGACTAATATGGGTTGTTGTAGTGGTGTATTGTAGACTAATATGGGTTGTTGTAGTGGTGTATTGTAGACTAATATGTGTTGTTGTAGTGGTGTATTGTAGACTAATATGTGTTGTTGTAGTGGTGTATTGTAGACTAATATGTGTTGTTGTAGTGGTGTATTGTAGACTAATATGTGTTGTTATAGTGGTGTAATGTAGACTAATATGTGCTGTTATAGTGGTGTATTGTAGACTAATATGGGTTGTTGTAGTGTAGTGGTGTAATGTAGACTAATATGTTGTAGTGTAGTGGTGTATTGTAGACTAATATGTTGTAGTGTAGTGGTGTATTGTAGACTAATATGTTGTAGTGTAGTGGTGTAATGTAGACTAATATGGGTTGTTGAAGTGTAGTATTGTAGACTAATATGGGTTGTTGTAGTGGTGTATTGTAGACTAATATGGGTTGTTGAAGTGTAGTATTGTAGACTAATATGGGTTGTTGTAGTGGTGTATTGTAGACTAATATGGGTTGTTGAAGTGTAGTATTGTAGACTAATATGGGTTGTTGAAGTGTAGTATTGTAGACTAATATGGGCTGTTGTAGTGTAGTGGTGTAATGTAGACTAATATGGGTTGTTGTAGTGTAGTATTGTAGACTAATATGGGTTGTTGTAGTGTAGTATTGTAGACTAATATGTGTTGTTGTAGTGGTGTATTGTAGACTAATATGGGTTGTTGTAGTGGTGTATTGTAGACTAATATGGGTTGTTGTAGTGTAGTGGTGTAATGTAGACTAATATGTTGTAGTGTAGTGGTGTATTGTAGACTAATATGTTGTAGTGTAGTGGTGTATTGTAGACTAATATGGGTTGTTGTAGTGGTGTATTGTAGACTAATATGGGTTGTTGTAGTGGTGTATTGTAGACTAATATGGGTTGTTGTAGTGTAGTGGTGTAATGTAGACTAATATGTTGTAGTGTAGTGGTGTATTGTAGACTAATATGTTGTAGTGTAGTGGTGTAATGTAGACTAATATGGGTTGTTGTAGTGTAGTGGTGTAATGTAGACTAATATGTTGTAGTGTAGTGGTGTATTGTAGACTAATATGTTGTAGTGTAGTGGTGTAATGTAGACTAATATGGGTTGTTGAAGTGTAGTATTGTAGACTAATATGGGTTGTTGTAGTGGTGTATTGTAGACTAATATGGGTTGTTGAAGTGTAGTATTGTAGACTAATATGGGTTGTTGAAGTGTAGTATTGTAGACTAATATGGGTTGTTGTAGTGTAGTGGTGTAATGTAGACTAATATGTTGTAGTGTAGTGGTGTATTGTAGACTAATATGTTGTAGTGTAGTGGTGTATTGTAGACTAATATGTTGTAGTGTAGTGGTGTAATGTAGACTAATATGGGTTGTTGAAGTGTAGTATTGTAGACTAATATGGGTTGTTGTAGTGGTGTATTGTAGACTAATATGGGTTGTTGAAGTGTAGTATTGTAGACTAATATGGGTTGTTGTAGTGGTGTATTGTAGACTAATATGGGTTGTTGAAGTGTAGTATTGTAGACTAATATGGGTTGTTGAAGTGTAGTATTGTAGACTAATATGGGCTGTTGTAGTGTAGTGGTGTAATGTAGACTAATATGTTGTAGTGTAGTGGTGTATTGTAGACTAATATGTTGTAGTGTAGTGGTGTAATGTAGACTAATATGGGTTGTTGTAGTGTAGTGGTGTAATGTAGACTAATATGTTGTAGTGTAGTGGTGTATTGTAGACTAATATGTTGTAGTGTAGTGGTGTAATGTAGACTAATATGGGTTGTTGAAGTGTAGTATTGTAGACTAATATGGGTTGTTGTAGTGGTGTATTGTAGACTAATATGGGTTGTTGAAGTGTAGTATTGTAGACTAATATGGGTTGTTGAAGTGTAGTATTGTAGACTAATATGGGTTGTTGTAGTGTAGTGGTGTAATGTAGACTAATATGTTGTAGTGTAGTGGTGTATTGTAGACTAATATGTTGTAGTGTAGTGGTGTATTGTAGACTAATATGTTGTAGTGTAGTGGTGTAATGTAGACTAATATGGGTTGTTGAAGTGTAGTATTGTAGACTAATATGGGTTGTTGTAGTGGTGTATTGTAGACTAATATGGGTTGTTGAAGTGTAGTATTGTAGACTAATATGGGTTGTTGTAGTGGTGTATTGTAGACTAATATGGGTTGTTGTAGTGTAGTGGTGTAATGTAGACTAATATGTTGTAGTGTAGTGGTGTATTGTAGACTAATATGTTGTAGTGTAGTGGTGTAATGTAGACTAATATGGGTTGTTGAAGTGTAGTATTGTAGACTAATATGGGTTGTTGTAGTGGTGTATTGTAGACTAATATGGGTTGTTGAAGTGTAGTATTGTAGACTAATATGGGTTGTTGAAGTGTAGTATTGTAGACTAATATGGGTTGTTGTAGTGTAGTGGTGTAATGTAGACTAATATGTTGTAGTGTAGTGGTGTATTGTAGACTAATATGTTGTAGTGTAGTGGTGTATTGTAGACTAATATGTTGTAGTGTAGTGGTGTAATGTAGACTAATATGGGTTGTTGAAGTGTAGTATTGTAGACTAATATGGGTTGTTGTAGTGGTGTATTGTAGACTAATATGGGTTGTTGAAGTGTAGTATTGTAGACTAATATGGGTTGTTGTAGTGGTGTATTGTAGACTAATATGGGTTGTTGAAGTGTAGTATTGTAGACTAATATGGGTTGTTGAAGTGTAGTATTGTAGACTAATATGGGCTGTTGTAGTGTAGTGGTGTAATGTAGACTAATATGGGTTGTTGAAGTGTAGTATTGTAGACTAATATGGGTTGTTGTAGTGTAGTATTGTAGACTAATATGGGTTGTTGTAGTGTAGTATTGTAGACTAATATGTGTTGTTGTAGTGGTGTATTGTAGACTAATATGGGTTGTTGTAGTGGTGTATTGTAGACTAATATGGGTTGTTGTAGTGTAGTGGTGTAATGTAGACTAATATGTTGTAGTGTAGTGGTGTATTGTAGACTAATATGTTGTAGTGTAGTGGTGTATTGTAGACTAATATGGGTTGTTGTAGTGGTGTATTGTAGACTAATATAGGTTGTTGTAGTGGTGTATTGTAGACTAATATGGGTTGTTGTAGTGTAGTGGTGTAATGTAGACTAATATGTTGTAGTGTAGTGGTGTATTGTAGACTAATATGTTGTAGTGTAGTGGTGTAATGTAGACTAATATGGGTTGTTGAAGTGTAGTATTGTAGACTAATATGGGTTGTTGTAGTGGTGTATTGTAGACTAATATGGGTTGTTGAAGTGTAGTATTGTAGACTAATATGGGTTGTTGAAGTGTAGTATTGTAGACTAATATGGGTTGTTGTAGTGTAGTGGTGTAATGTAGACTAATATGTTGTAGTGTAGTGGTGTATTGTAGACTAATATGTTGTAGTGTAGTGGTGTATTGTAGACTAATATGTTGTAGTGTAGTGGTGTAATGTAGACTAATATGGGTTGTTGAAGTGTAGTATTGTAGACTAATATGGGCTGTTGTAGTGTAGTGGTGTATTGTAGACTAATATGGGCTGTTGTAGTGTAGTGGTGTATTGTAGACTAATATGGGTTGTTGTAGTGGTGTAATGTAGACTAATATGGGTTGTTGTAGTGGTGTATTGTAGACTAATATGGGTTGTTGTAGTGGTGTATTGTAGATTAATATGGGTTGTTGAAGTGTAGTATTGTAGACTAATATGGGTTGTTGAAGTGTAGTATTGTAGACTAATATGGGTTGTTGTAGTGTAGTGGTGTAATGTAGACTAATATGGGTTGTTGTAGTGGTGTATTGTAGACTAATATGGGTTGTTATAGTGTAGTGGTGTATTGTAGACTAATATGGGCTGTTGTAGTGTAGTGGTGTATTGTAGACTAATATGGGTTGTTGTAGTGGTGTATTGTAGACTAATATGGGTTGTTGTAGTGTAGTGGTGTATTGTAGACTAATATGGGCTGTTGTAGTGTAGTGGTGTATTGTAGACTAATATGGGTTGTTGTAGTGGTGTAATGTAGACTAATATGGGTTGTTGTAGTGGTGTAATGTAGACTAATATGGGTTGTTGTAGTGGTGTATTGTAGACTAATATGAGTTGTTGTAGTGGTGTATTGTAGATTAATATGGGTTGTTGAAGTGTAGTATTGTAGACTAATATGGGTTGTTGAAGTGTAGTATTGTAGACTAATATGGGTTGTTGTAGTGTAGTGGTGTAATGTAGACTAATATGGGTTGTTGTAGTGGTGTAATGTAGACTAATATGGGTTGTTGTAGTGGTGTAATGTAGACTAATATGGGTTGTTGTAGTGGTGTAATGTAGACTAATATGGGTTGTTGTAGTGGTGTATTGTAGACTAATATGGGTTGTTGTAGTGGTGTATTGTAGACTAATATGGGTTGTTGTAGTGGTGTATTGTAGACTAATATGTGTTGTTGTAGTGGTGTATTGTAGACTAATATGTGTTGTTGTAGTGGTGTATTGTAGACTAATATGTGTTGTTGTAGTGGTGTATTGTAGACTAATATGTGTTGTTATAGTGACTAATATGTGTATAGTGTGTAATGAGACTAATATGTGTTGTTGTTATAGTGGTGTATTGTAGACTAATATGGGTTGTTGTAGTGTAGTGGTGTAATGTAGACTAATATGTTGTAGTGTAGTGGTGTATTGTAGACTAATATGTTGTAGTGTAGTGGTGTATTGTAGACTAATATGTTGTAGTGTAGTGGTGTAATGTAGACTAATATGGGTTGTTGAAGTGTAGTATTGTAGACTAATATGGGTTGTTGTAGTGGTGTATTGTAGACTAATATGAGTTGTTGAAGTGTAGTATTGTAGACTAATATGGGTTGTTGTAGTGGTGTATTGTAGACTAATATGGGTTGTTGTAGTGGTGTATTGTAGACTAATATGGGTTGTTGTAGTGTAGTGGTGTAATGTAGACTAATATGTTGTAGTGTAGTGGTGTATTGTAGACTAATATGTTGTAGTGTAGTGGTGTATTGTAGACTAATATGGGTTGTTGTAGTGGTGTATTGTAGACTAATATGGGTTGTTGTAGTGGTGTATTGTAGACTAATATGGGTTGTTGTAGTGTAGTGGTGTAATGTAGACTAATATGTTGTAGTGTAGTGGTGTATTGTAGACTAATATGTTGTTGTAGTGTAGTGGTGTAATGTAGACTAATATGGGTTGTTGTAGTGTAGTGGTGTAATGTGTAGACTAATATGTTGTAGTGTAGTGGTGTATTGTAGACTAATATGTTGTAGTGTAGTGGTGTAATGTAGACTAATATGGGTTGTTGAAGTGTAGTATTGTAGACTAATATGGGTTGTTGTAGTGGTGTATTGTAGACTAATATGGGTTGTTGAAGTGTAGTATTGTAGACTAATATGGGTTGTTGAAGTGTAGTATTGTAGACTAATATGGGTTGTTGTAGTGTAGTGGTGTAATGTAGACTAATATGTTGTAGTGTAGTGGTGTATTGTAGACTAATATGTTGTAGTGTAGTGGTGTATTGTAGACTAATATGTTGTAATGTAGTGGTGTAATGTAGACTAATATGGGTTGTTGTATGGTGTATTGTAGTTGTTGAAGTGTAATATTGTAGACTAATATGGGTTGTTGTAGTGGTGTATTGTAGACTAATATGGGTTGTTGTAGTGGTGTATTGTAGACTAATATGGGTTGTTGAAGTGTAGTATTGTAGACTAATATGGGTTGTTGTAGTGGTGTATTGTAGACTAATATGGGTTGTTGAGACTAATATGTTGTAGTGTAGTGGTGTAATGACTAATATGGGTTGTTGAAGTGTAGTGGTTAATGTAGACTAATATGGGTTGTTGTAGTGTAGTGGTGTAATGTAGACTAATATGTTGTAGAGTGTTGTAGTGGTGTATTGTAGACTAATATGGGTTGTTGTTGTAGTGTAGTTGTTGAAGTGTAGTGTTGTAGACTAATATGGGTTGTTGTAGTGTAGTGGTGTAATGTAGACTAATATGTTGGTTGTTGTAGTGTAGTATTGTAGACTAATATGGGTTGTTGTAGTGGTGTATTGTAGACTAATATGGGTTGTTGAAGTGTAGTTGTTGTAGTGTGTATTGACTAATATGGGTTGTTGTAGTGTAGTGGTAATATGGGTTGTTGTAGTGTAGTGGTGTAATGTAGACTAATATGTTGTAGTGTAGTTGTTGTAGTGTAGTGGTGTAATGTAGACTAATATGTTGTAGTGTAGTGGTGTATTGTAGACTAATATGTTGTAGTGTAGTGGTAGTAATGTAGACTAATATGGGTTGTTGAAGTGTAGTATTGTAGACTAATATGGGTTGTTGAAGTGTAGTATTGTAGACTAATATGGGTTGTTGAAGTGTAGTATTGTAGACTAATATGGGTTGTTGAAGTGTAGTATTGTAGACTAATATGTTGTTGAAGTGGTGTATTGTAGACTAATATGTTGTAGTGTAGTGTGTAGTAGACTAATATGTTGTAGTGTAGTGGTGTAGTGACTAATATGTTGTATGTGTGTGTAGTAGACTAATATGTTGGTTAGTGGTGTAGTGACTAATATGGGTTGTTGAAGTGTGTATTGTAGACTAATATGGGTTGTTGTAGTGGTGTATTGTAGACTAATATGGGTTGTTGAAGTGTAGTATTGTAGACTAATATGGGTTGTTGTAGTGGTGTATTGTAGACTAATATGGGTTGTTGAAGTGTGTATTGTAGACTAATATGGGTTGTTGAAGTGTAGTATTGTAGACTAATATGGGTTGTTGTAGTGTAGTGGTGTAGTAATATGGGTTGTTGAAGTGTAGTATTGTAGACTAATATGTTGTTGTAGTGTAGTATTGTAGACTAATATGGGTTGTTGTAGTGGTGTATGTTGTTGTAGTGGTGTATTGTAGACTAATATGGGTTAGTAGTGTAGTGGTGTAATGTAGACTAATATGGGTTGTTGTAGTGGTGTATTGTAGACTAATATGTTGTTGTAGTGGTGTATTGTAGACTAATATGGGTTGTTGTAGTGTAGTATGTAATGTAGACTAATATGTTGTTGTAGTGGTGTATTGTAGACTAATATGGGTAGTGTAGTGGTGTAATGTAGACTAATATGTTGTTGTAGTGGTGTATTGTAGACTAATATGTTGTTGTAGTGGTGTAATGTAGACTAATATGGGTTGTTGAAGTGTAGTATTGTAGACTAATATGGGTTGTTGTAGTGGTGTATTGTAGACTAATATGGGTTGTTGAAGTGTAGTATTGTAGACTAATATGGGTTGTTGTAGTGTAGTATTGTAGACTAATATGGGTTGTTGTAGTGTAGTGGTGTAATGTAGACTAATATGTTGTAGTGTAGTGGTGTATTGTAGACTAATATGTTTGTAGTGTAGTGGTGTAATGTAGACTAATATGGGTTGTTGTAGTGTAGTGGTGGTGTTGTTGTAAATGTAGACTAATATGGGTTGTTGTAGTGGTGTATTGTAGACTAATATGTTGTAGTGGTGTATTGTAGATTAATATGGGTTGTTGAAGTGTAGTATTGTAGACTAATATGGGTTGTTGAAGTGTAGTATTGTAGACTAATATGGGTTGTTGTAGTGTAGTGGTGTAATGTAGACTAATATGGGTTGTTGTAGTGGTGTATTGTAGACTAATATGGGTTGTTATAGTGTAGTGGTGTATTGTAGACTAATATGGGCTGTTGTAGTGTAGTGGTGTATTGTAGACTAATATGGGTTGTTGTAGTGGTGTATTGTAGACTAATATGGGTTGTTGTAGTGTAGTGGTGTATTGTAGACTAATATGGGCTGTTGTAGTGTAGTGGTGTATTGTAGACTAATATGGGTTGTTGTGTGTAATGTAGACTAATATGGGTTGTTGTAGTGGTGTAATGTAGACTAATATGGGTTGTTGTAGTGGTGTATTGTAGACTAATATGAGTTGTTGTAGTGGTGTATTGTAGATTAATATGGGTTGTTGAAGTGTAGTATTGTAGACTAATATGGGTTGTAGACTAATATGTTGTTGTAGTATTGTGAAGGTTGTGTAGACTAATATGGGTTGTTGTGTAGTGGTGTAATGTAGACTAATATGGGTTGTTGTAGTGGTGTAATGTAGACTAATATGGGTTGTTGTAGTGGTGTAATGTAGACTAATATGGGTTGTTGTAGTGGTGTAATGTAGACTAATATGGGTTGTTGTAGTGGTGTAATGTAGACTAATATGGGTTGTTGTAGTGGTGTATTGTAGACTAATATGGGTTGTTGTAGTGGTGTATTGTAGACTAATATGTGTTGTTGTAGTGGTGTATTGTAGACTAATATGTGTTGTTGTAGTGGTGTATTGTAGACTAATATGTGTTGTTGTAGTGGTGTATTGTAGACTAATATGTGTTGTTATAGTGGTGTAATGTAGACTAATATGTGCTGTTATAGTGGTGTATTGTAGACTAATATGGGTTGTTGTAGTGTAGTGGTGTAATGTAGACTAATATGTTGTAGTGTAGTGGTGTATTGTAGACTAATATGTTGTAGTGTAGTGGTGTATTGTAGACTAATATGTTGTAGTGTAGTGGTGTAATGTAGACTAATATGGGTTGTTGAAGTGTAGTATTGTAGACTAATATGGGTTGTTGTAGTGGTGTATTGTAGACTAATATGAGTTGTTGAAGTGTAGTATTGTAGACTAATATGGGTTGTTGTAGTGGTGTATTGTAGACTAATATGGGTTGTTGAAGTGTAGTATTGTAGACTAATATGGGCTGTTGTAGTGTAGTGGTGTAATGTAGACTAATATGGGTTGTTGAAGTGTAGTATTGTAGACTAATATGGGTTGTTGTAGTGTAGTATTGTAGACTAATATGGGTTGTTGTAGTGGTGTATTGTAGACTAATATGGGTTGTTGTAGTGTAGTGGTGTAATGTAGACTAATATGTTGTAGTGTAGTGGTGTATTGTAGACTAATATGTTGTAGTGTAGTGGTGTATTGTAGACTAATATGGGTTGTTGTAGTGGTGTATTGTAGACTAATATGGGTTGTTGTAGTGGTGTATTGTAGACTAATATGTTGTTGTAGTGTACTAATATGTTGTAGTGTAGTTGTATTGTAGACTAATATGTTGTAGTGTAGTGGTGTAATGTAGACTAATATGGGTTGTTGAAGTGTAGTATATGTTGTTGTAGTGGACTAATAATGGGTTGTTGTAGTGTAGTGTGTATGTAGACTAATATGGGTTGTTGAAGTGTAGTGTAGTAATATGGGTTGTTGATTGTAGACTAATATGGGTTGTTGTAGTGTAGTGGTGTAATGTAGACTAATATGTTGTAGTGTAGTGGTGTATTGTAGACTAATATGTTGTAGTGTAGTGGTGTATTGTAGACTAATATGTTGTAGTGTAGTGGTGTAATGTAGACTAATATGGGTTGTTGAAGTGTAGTATTGTAGACTAATATGGGCTGTTGTAGTGTAGTGGTGTATTGTAGACTAATATGGGCTGTTGTAGTGTAGTGGTGTATTGTAGACTAATATGGGTTGTTGTAGTGGTGTAATGTAGACTAATATGGGTTGTTGTAGTGGTGTATTGTAGACTAATATGGGTTGTTGTAGTGGTGTATTGTAGATTAATATGGGTTGTTGAAGTGTAGTATTGTAGACTAATATGGGTTGTTGAAGTGTAGTATTGTAGACTAATATGGGTTGTTGTAGTGTAGTGGTGTAATGTAGACTAATATGGGTTGTTGTAGTGGTGTATTGTAGACTAATATGGGTTGTTATAGTGTAGTGGTGTATTGTAGACTAATATGGGCTGTTGTAGTGTAGTGGTGTATTGTAGACTAATATGGGTTGTTATAGTGGTGTATTGTAGACTAATATGGGTTTTTGTAGTGTAGTGGTGTATTGTAGACTAATATGGGTTGTTGTAGTGGTGTATTGTAGACTAATATGGGTTGTTGTAGTGTAGTGGTGTAATGTAGACTAATATGTTGTAGTGTAGTGGTGTATTGTAGACTAATATGTTGTAGTGTGGTGGTGTAATGTAGACTAATATGGGTTGTTGAAGTGTAGTATTGTAGACTAATATGGGTTGTTGAAGTGTAGTATTGTAGACTAATATGGGTTGTTGTAGTGGTGTATTGTAGACTAATATGGGCTGTTGTAGTGTAGTGGTGTATTGTAGACTAATATGGGTTGTTGTAGTGGTGTAATGTAGACTAATATGGGTTGTTGTAGTGGTGTAATGTAGACTAATATGGGTTGTTGTAGTGGTGTATTGTAGACTAATATGAGTTGTTGTAGTGGTGTATTGTAGATTAATATGGGTTGTTGAAGTGTAGTATTGTAGACTAATATGGGTTGTTGAAGTGTAGTATTGTAGACTAATATGGGTTGTTGTAGTGTAGTGGTGTAATGTAGACTAATATGGGTTGTTGTAGTGGTGTAATGTAGACTAATATGGGTTGTTGTAGTGGTGTAATGTAGACTAATATGGGTTGTTGTAGTGGTGTATTGTAGACTAATATGGGTTGTTGTAGTGGTGTATTGTAGACTAATATGGGTTGTTGTAGTGTAGTGGTGTAATGTAGACTAATATGTTGTAGTGTAGTGGTGTATTGTAGACTAATATGTTGTAGTGTAGTGGTGTATTGTAGACTAATATGGGTTGTTGTAGTGGTGTATTGTAGACTAATATGGGTTGTTGTAGTGGTGTATTGTAGACTAATATGGGTTGTTGTAGTGTAGTGGTGTAATGTAGACTAATATGTTGTAGTGTAGTGGTGTATTGTAGACTAATATGTTGTAGTGTAGTGGTGTATTGTAGACTAATATGTTGTAGTGTAGTGGTGTAATGTAGACTAATATGGGTTGTTGAAGTGTAGTATTGTAGACTAATATGGGTTGTTGTAGTGGTGTATTGTAGACTAATATGGGTTGTTGAAGTGTAGTATTGTAGACTAATATGGGTTGTTGAAGTGTAGTATTGTAGACTAATATGGGCTGTTGTAGTGTAGTGGTGTATTGTAGACTAATATGGGTTGTTGTAGTGGTGTAATGTAGACTAATATGGGTTGTTGTAGTGGTGTAATGTAGACTAATATGGGTTGTTGTAGTGGTGTATTGTAGACTAATATGAGTTGTTGTAGTGGTGTATTGTAGATTAATATGGGTTGTTGAAGTGTAGTATTGTAGACTAATATGGGTTGTTGAAGTGTAGTATTGTAGACTAATATGGGTTGTTGTAGTGTAGTGGTGTAATGTAGACTAATATGGGTTGTTGTAGTGGTGTAATGTAGACTAATATGGGTTGTTGTAGTGGTGTAATGTAGACTAATATGGGTTGTTGTAGTGGTGTATTGTAGACTAATATGGGTTGTTGTAGTGGTGTATTGTAGACTAATATGTGTTGTTGTAGTGGTGTATTGTAGACTAATATGTGTTGTTGTAGTGGTGTATTGTAGACTAATATGTGTTGTTGTAGTGGTGTATTGTAGACTAATATGTGTTGTTATAGTGGTGTAATGTAGACTAATATGTGCTGTTATAGTGGTGTATTGTAGACTAATATGGGTTGTTGTAGTGTAGTGGTGTAATGTAGACTAATATGTTGTAGTGTAGTGGTGTATTGTAGACTAATATGTTGTAGTGTAGTGGTGTATTGTAGACTAATATGTTGTAGTGTAGTGGTGTAATGTAGACTAATATGGGTTGTTGAAGTGTAGTATTGTAGACTAATATGGGTTGTTGTAGTGGTGTATTGTAGACTAATATGGGTTGTTGAAGTGTAGTATTGTAGACTAATATGGGTTGTTGTAGTGGTGTATTGTAGACTAATATGGGTTGTTGAAGTGTAGTATTGTAGACTAATATGGGTTGTTGAAGTGTAGTATTGTAGACTAATATGGGCTGTTGTAGTGTAGTGGTGTAATGTAGACTAATATGGGTTGTTGAAGTGTAGTATTGTAGACTAATATGGGTTGTTGTAGTGTAGTATTGTAGACTAATATGGGTTGTTGTAGTGTAGTATTGTAGACTAATATGTGTTGTTGTAGTGGTGTATTGTAGACTAATATGGGTTGTTGTAGTGGTGTATTGTAGACTAATATGGGTTGTTGTAGTGTAGTGGTGTAATGTAGACTAATATATTGTAGTGTAGTGGTGTATTGTAGACTAATATGTTGTAGTGTAGTGGTGTATTGTAGACTAATATGGGTTGTTGTAGTGGTGTATTGTAGACTAATATGGGTTGTTGTAGTGGTGTATTGTAGACTAATATGGGTTGTTGTAGTGTAGTGGTGTAATGTAGACTAATATGTTGTAGTGTAGTGGTGTATTGTAGACTAATATGTTGTAGTGTAGTGGTGTAATGTAGACTAATATGGGTTGTTGAAGTGTAGTATTGTAGACTAATATGGGTTGTTGTAGTGGTGTATTGTAGACTAATATGGGTTGTTGAAGTGTAGTATTGTAGACTAATATGGGTTGTTGAAGTGTAGTATTGTAGACTAATATGGGTTGTTGTAGTGTAGTGGTGTAATGTAGACTAATATGTTGTAGTGTAGTGGTGTATTGTAGACTAATATGTTGTAGTGTAGTGGTGTATTGTAGACTAATATGTTGTAGTGTAGTGGTGTAATGTAGACTAATATGGGTTGTTGAAGTGTAGTATTGTAGACTAATATGGGCTGTTGTAGTGTAGTGGTGTATTGTAGACTAATATGGGCTGTTGTAGTGTAGTGGTGTATTGTAGACTAATATGGGTTGTTGTAGTGGTGTAATGTAGACTAATATGGGTTGTTGTAGTGGTGTATTGTAGACTAATATGGGTTGTTGTAGTGGTGTATTGTAGATTAATATGGGTTGTTGAAGTGTAGTATTGTAGACTAATATGGGTTGTTGAAGTGTAGTATTGTAGACTAATATGGGTTGTTGTAGTGTAGTGGTGTAATGTAGACTAATATGGGTTGTTGTAGTGGTGTATTGTAGACTAATATGGGTTGTTATAGTGTAGTGGTGTATTGTAGACTAATATGGGCTGTTGTAGTGTAGTGGTGTATTGTAGACTAATATGGGTTGTTGTAGTGGTGTATTGTAGACTAATATGGGTTGTTGTAGTGTAGTGGTGTATTGTAGACTAATATGGGTTGTTGTAGTGGTGTATTGTAGACTAATATGGGTTGTTGTAGTGTAGTGGTGTAATGTAGACTAATATGTTGTAGTGTAGTGGTGTATTGTAGACTAATATGTTGTAGTGTGGTGGTGTAATGTAGACTAATATGGGTTGTTGAAGTGTAGTATTGTAGACTAATATGGGTTGTTGTAGTGTAGTATTGTAGACTAATATGGGTTGTTGTAGTGGTGTAATGTAGACTAATATGGGTTGTTGTAGTGGTGTAATGTAGACTAATATGGGTTGTTGTAGTGGTGTATTGTAGACTAATATGGGTTGTTGTAGTGGTGTATTGTAGACTAATATGGGTTGTTGTAGTGGTGTATTGTAGATTAATATGGGTTGTTGAAGTGTAGTATTTTAGACTAATATGGGTTGTTGAAGTGTAGTATTGTAGACTAATATGGGTTGTTGTAGTGTAGTGGTGTATTGTAGACTAATATGGGTTGTTGTAGTGGTGTAATGTAGACTAATATGGGTTGTTGTAGTGGTGTAATGTAGACTAATATGGGTTGTTGTAGTGGTGTATTGTAGACTAATATGGGTTGTTGTAGTGGTGTATTGTAGATTAATATGGGTTGTTGAAGTGTAGTATTTTAGACTAATATGGGTTGTTGAAGTGTAGTATTGTAGACTAATATGGGTTGTTGTAGTGTAGTGGTGTATTGTAGACTAATATGGGTTGTTGTAGTGGTGTAATGTAGACTAATATGGGTTGTTGTAGTGGTGTAATGTAGACTGATATGTGTTGTTATAGTGGTGTATTGTAGACTAATATGGGTTGTTGTAGTGGTGTATTGTAGACTAATATGTGTTGTTGTAGTGGTGTATTGTAGACTAATATGTGTTGTTGTAGTGGTGTATTGTAGACTAATATGGGTTGTTGTAGTGGTGTAATGTAGACTAATATGGGTTGTTGTAGTGGTGTATTGTAGACTAATATGGGTTGTTGTAGTGGTGTGGTGTATTGTAGACTAATATGGGTTGTTGTAGTGGTGTATTGTAGACTAATATGGGTTGGTGTAGTGTAGTGGTGTGGTGTATTGAGCTGTTGCATTTCACCTTTGAGTTGAGCATGATCTCAGGCGCACGGTACCAACGAGTCGCAACGTATTCTGTCAGGAAGCCCGTGTGGTCATGGTCTGGGTCAGCCACACGTGCAAGACCAAAGTCACAGATCTAAGGAGGGGGAGGAGTTTAGAAAAGACAGAAGGGAGGAGAGAGGGTAGAGAGAGAGATGAGTGGGTGGACCTGGTGCTAATTTGTAAAAATCAATCCACCAACTGGAGGTCGCAGATGATAATGAGCAGTAGGTTTAGGCCTCGGTGCAGGACATTAGGGTCAGGGTTCTGTACCTCTAGATAACAGATGATAATGAGCAGTAGGTTTAGGCCTCGGTGCAGGACATTAGGGTCAGGGTTCTGTACCTCTAGATAACAGATGATAATGAGCAGTAGGTTTAGGCCTCGGTGCAGGACATTAGGGTCAGGGTTCTGTACCTCTAGATAACAGATGATAATGAGCAGTAGGTTTAGGCCTCGGTGCAGGACATTAGGGTCAGGGTTCTGTACCTCTAGATAACAGATGATAATGAGCAGTAGGTTTAGGCCTCGGTGCAGGACATTAGGGTCAGGGTTCTGTACCTCTAGATAACAGATGATAATGAGCAGTAGGTTTAGGCCTCGGTGCAGGACATTAGGGTCAGGGTTCTGTACGTCTAGATAACAGATGATAATGAGCAGTAGGTTTAGGCCTCGGTGCAGGACATTAGGGTCAGGGTTCTGTACCTCTAGATAACAGATGATAATGAGCAGTAGGTTTAGGCCTCGGTGCAGGACATTAGGGTCAGGGTTCTGTACCTCTAGATAACAGATGATAATGAGCAGTAGGTTTAGGCCTCGGTGCAGGACATTAGGGTCAGGGTTCTGTACCTCTAGATAACAGATGATAATGAGCAGTAGGTTTAGGCCTCGGTGCAGGACATTAGGGTCAGGGTGCTGTACCTCTAGATAACAGATGATAATGAGCAGTAGGTTTAGGCCTCGGTGCAGGACATTAGGGTCAGGGTTCTGTACGTCTAGATAACAGATGATAATGAGCAGTAGGTTTAGGCCTCGGTGCAGGACATTAGGGTCAGGGTTCTGTACCTCTAGATAACAGATGATAATGAGCAGTAGGTTTAGGCCTCGGTGCAGGACATTAGGGTCAGGGTGCTGTACCTCTAGATAACAGATGATAATGAGCAGTAGGTTTAGGCCTCGGTGCAGGACATTAGGGTCAGGGTTCTGTACCTCTAGATAACAGATGATAATGAGCAGTAGGTTTAGGCCTCGGTGCAGGACATTAGGGTCAGGGTTCTGTACCTCTAGATAACAGATGATAATGAGCAGTAGGTTTAGGCCTCGGTGCAGGACATTAGGGTCAGGGTTCTGTACCTCTAGATAACAGATGATAATGAGCAGTAGGTTTAGGCCTCGGTGCAGGACATTAGGGTCAGGGTTCTGTACCTCTAGATAACAGATGATAATGAGCAGTAGGTTTAGGCCTCGGTGCAGGACATTAGGGTCAGGGTTCTGTACCTCTAGATAACAGATGATAATGAGCAGTAGGCATAAAAAATATATATATTTTTTATAATCTAAGGAAATTTTCTATAAAACTGCACAATTTTCTCTGTCCCACAGTGCAGTACATTAGGGGATGAGGGGCAGGGATCAAAGCTCAGGGTTCTGTACCTTTAGATCACAGGTGGTATTGAGCAGCAGGTTGGAGGGTTTGAGATCACGGTGCAGGACGTTAGCTGAGTGGATGTACTTCAGACCTCTCAGGATCTGGTACAGGAAGTAACAGATGTGATCGTTGCTCAGGTGCTGGGTCTTCAGCAGCTTATACAGATCTGTCTCCATCAGGTCCTGCACGATGTAGCTGGATAACAGAGGGTTAAGGGACAAACTCGACTGGGGCTGTTCATCACACTGCTGCTGTGTTGGTGGGGAGAAAGAGAGAGATCTCAGTAGGCTCTGCCCAAACCACACGACTAACACTTTATGAAACAACGTCTTCACTATCTCATCCTAGGCAGATGGCTTGAGGTCATCTGCCTTTGAACTAATGAGCAGGAAACTTGACTTCACCAAAAAAATTTTTTTTAATTCTACAAAAAACATGGTATAGAGGAGACGGACTGCATGGCCAGGCACAACTTCAACACCATCTTTAAGTTTGCGGACAACACAACAGTGGTAGGCCTGATAACCAACAACGACTAGACAAACTATAGGGAGGAGGTCAGAGACCTGGCCGGGTGGTGCCAGAATAACAACCTATCCCTCAACGTAACCAAGACTAAGTAGATGATTGTGGACTACAGGAAAAGGAGCACCGAGCACGTCCCCATTCTCATTGACGGGGCTTCAGTAGAGCAGGTTGAGAGCTTCAAGTTCCTTGGCGTACACATGACCAACAAACTAGAAACACACCAAGGCAGTTGTGAAGAGGGCACAACAAAGCCTATTCCCCCTCAGGAAACTAAAAAGATTTGGCATGGGTTCTGAGATCCTCAAAAAGGTTCTACAGCTGCAACATCGAGAGCATCCTGACTGGTTACATCACTGCCTGGTATGGCAACTGCTCGGCCTCTTGACTGCAAGTCACTACAGAGGGTAGTGTGTATGGCCCAGTACATCACATCCTTGGGGCCAAGCTTCCTGCCAGGCGGTGTCAGAGGAAGGCCCTGAAAATTGTCAAAAGACCCCAGCCTCCCGTCATAGACCGTTCTCTCTGCTACCGCACGGCAAGCGGTACCGGGGCGCCAAGTCTAGGTCCAAAAGGCTTCTCAACAGCTTTTACCCCCAAGCCATAAGACTCCTGAACAGGTAATCAAATGGTTACCCGGACTATTTGCATTGTGTGCCCCCCCCTCCCCGAAACCCCTCATTTACACTGCTGCTCTATTTTCTGTTTCATCATAGTCACTTTAACTATACATTCATGTACATATTACCTTAATTAGCCCAACTAACCGGTGCCTGTACACAGCCCCTCTTCTGTTATGTTTCACTGTCTTTTTACAGTTATTTTTATTTCTTTACTTACCTATTGTTCAGCTAACACCATTTTTTGTACTTAAAAAAAATAAATAATAAAATAAATAAAAAATATATTTAAAAAATTGCACTATTGGTTAGAGCCTGTAATATTCAGCATTTCATTGTGAGGTCTACTACACCTGATGTATTCAGCATTTCACTGTAAGGTCTACTACACCTGTTGTATTCAGCATTTCACTGTGAGGTCTACTATACCTGTTGTATTCAGCATTTCACTGTAAGGTCTACTACACCTGTTGTATTCAGTATTTCACTGCAAGGTCTACTACACCTGTTGTATTCAGCATTTCACTGTAAGGTCTACTACACCTGTTGTATTCAGCATTTCACTGTAAGGTCTACTACACCTGTTGTATTCAGTATTTCACTGTAAGGTCTACTACACCTGTTGTATTCAGCATTTCACTGTAAGGTCTACTACACCTGTTGTATTCAGTATTTCACTGTAAGGTCTACTACACCTGTTGTATTCAGCATTTCACTGTAAGGTCTACTACACCTGTTGTATCCAGCATTTCACTGTAAGGTCTACTACACCTGTTGTATTCAGCATTTCACTGTGAGGTCTACTACACCTGTTGTATTCAGCATTTCACTGTGAGGTCTACTACACCTGTTGTATTCAGCATTTCACTGTAAGGTCTACTACACCTGTTGTATTCAGCATTTCACTGTAAGGTCTACTACACCTGTTGTATTCAGCATTTCACTGTGAGGTCTACTACACCTGTTGTATTCAGCATTTCACTGTGAGGTCTACTACACCTGTTGTATTCAGCATTTCACTGTGAGGTCTACTACACCTGTTGTATTCAGCATTTCACTGTGAGGTCTACTACACCTGTTGTATTCAGCATTTCACTGTGAGGTCTACTACACCTGTTGTATTCAGCATTTCACTGTGAGGTCTACTACACCTGTTGTATTCAGCATTTCACTGTGAGGTCTACTACACCTGTTGTATTCAGCATTTCACTGTGAGGTCTACTACACCTGTTGTATTCAGCATTTCACTGTGAGGTCTACTACACCTGTTGTATTCGGCATTGCACTGTAAGGTCTACTACACCTGGTGTATTCAGCATTTCACTGTAAGGTCTACTACACCTGGTGTATTCAGCATTTCACTGTAAGGTCTACCTACACCTGTTGTATTCAGCATTTCACTGTAAGGTCTACTACACCTGTTGTATTCATTACAGAGACCCACTGGTTGTCCTCTAGGTTACAGAGAGCTGGTAGTCCCATCCACCACACTACCAGGTGGGTGGTATAGAGGAGATGGACCCACTGGTTGTCCTCTAGGTTACAGAGAGCTGGTAGTCCCATCCACCACACTACCAGGTGGGTGGTGTAGAGGAGATGGACCCACTGGTTGTCCTCTAGGTTACAGAGAGCTGGTAGTCCCATCCACCACACTACCAGGTGGGTGGTATAGAGGAGATGGACCCACTGGTTGTCCTCTAGGTTACAGAGAGCTGGTAGTCCCATCCACCACACTACCAGGTGGGTGGTATAGAGATGGACCCACTGGTTGTCCTCTAGGTTACAGAGAGCTGGTAGTCCCATCCACCACACTACCAGGTGGGTGGTATAGAGGAGATGGACCCACTGGTTGTCTTCTAGGTTACAGAGAGCTGGTAGTCCCATCCACCACACTACCAGGTGGGTGGTATAGAGAGGACCCACTGGACCCACTGGTTGTCCTGGTTGTCCTCTAGGTTACAGAGAGCTGGTAGTCCCATCCACCACACTACCAGGTGGGTGGTATAGAGGAGATGGACCCACTGGTTGTCTTCTAGGTTACAGAGAGCTGGTAGTCCCATCACCCAAGTGTGCTAATATGGTATAGATCTCAATCTACTAAATTAGTCAAAACAGGGACATTTGACATTTGTCTAGAAATGAACAAGGAAATGATCTAACAGAGAAAAATGTTATCCTGAGTGCTACCTATATCCCCGCACTAGAATCCCCATACTTTAATAACCTTTTGAATCTAGGGGGCAGTATTTTCATTTTTGGAAAAATAACACCCCCAAAATAAACAGCTATTTTGTCAGGACAAGATGCTAGAATATGCATATAATTGACAGCTTAGGATAGAAAACACTATAAAGTTTCCAAAACTGTAAAAATACTGTCTGTGAGTATAACTGATATTGCAGGCGAAAGCCGGAGAAAAATCCAACAGGAAGGGACTCTTATTTAGAAGGCTCTGCGTTCCTATGCGTCCCTATTGAGCAGTGAATAAGATATCAACCAGATTCCTTTTTCTATGGCTTCCCTAATGTGTCTAGTGTCACAATACATGGTTTCAGGCTTTTATTTTGAAAAACGAGCCTGAACGTCAACATTGCGTCAGTGGTCAGCTGGAGTCTCTGAGAGTGTTTTGTGCCTAAGGGACAAATGCGGCCATTTTTTCTCTCTATCCTACTAAGTAGCCACGAGTCCCGGTGGATATATTATCAAATAGATATTTGAAAAACACCTTGAGGATTGATTATAAACAACGTTTGCCAAGTTTCTGTCGATATTATGGAGCTAATTTGGAATATTTTTTGGTGTTGTAGTAGCCAAACGTGAAGAACAAACGGAGTTATTTCGCCTACAAAAATAATATTTTTGTAAAAAAGGAAGAGGTTAATGAAGACAGCCTCTCCATCCTGGAGGGGGAAATCAATAATTTACAGGCCCAGGGACATGTACTTCTCTGTAGCTACCTAAATGCCAGAACCGGACAAGAACCTGACACCCTCAGCACACAGGGGGACAAACACCTGCCTGGAGGTGACAGCATTCCCTCCCCCATATGCCTCCCTAGGCACAACTACGACATCATAACTAACAAAATTGAGTCACAACTCCTGTCGCACGCTGGGTATGTACATAGTTAATGGTAGGCTTCGAGGGGACTCCTACGGTAGGTAATACCTATAGCTCATCTCTTGGCAGTAGTACTGTAGACTACTTTATCACTGACCTCAAACGAGAGTCTCTCAGAGCGTTCACAGTCAGCCCACTGACACCCCTATCAGACCACAGTCAGCCCACTGACACACCTATCAGATCACAGTCAGCCCACTGACACACCTATCAGACCACAGTCAGACCACTGACACCCCTATCAGACCACAGCCAGCCCACTGACACACCTATCAGACCACAGCCAGCCCACTGACACCCCTATCAGACCACAGTCAGCCCACTGACACCCCTATCAGACCACAGCCAGCCCACTGACACCCCTATCAGACCACAGCCAGCCCACTGACACCCCTATCAGACCACAGTCAGCCCACTGACACCCCTATCAGACCACAGTCAGCCCACTGACACCCCTATCAGACCACAGTCAGCCCACTGACACCCCTATCAGACCACAGTCAGCCCACTGACACCCCTATCAGACCACAGTCAGCCCACTGACACCCCTATCAGATCACAGTCAGCCCACTGACACCCCTATCAGATCACAGTCAGCCCACTGACACCCCTATCAGACCACAGTCAGCCCACTGACACCCCTATCAGACCACAGTCAGCCCACTGACACCCCTATCAGACCACAGTCAGCCCACTGACACCCCTATCAGACCACAGTCAGCCCACTGACACCCCTATCAGACCACAGTCAGCCCACTGACACCCCTATCAGACCACAGTCAGCCCACTGACACCCCTATCAGACCACAGTCAGCCCACTGACACCCCTATCAGACCACAGTCAGCCCACTGACACCCCTATCAGACCACAGTCAGCCCACTGACACCCCTATCAGACCACAGTCAGCCCACTGACACCCCTATCAGACCACAGTCAGCCCACTGACACCCCTATCAGACCACAGTCAGCCCACTGACACCCCTATCAGACCACAGTCAGCCCACTGACACCCCTATCAGACCACAGTCAGCCCACTGACACCCCTATCAGACCACAGTCAGCCCACTGACACCCCTATCAGACCACAGTCAGCCCACTGACACCCCTATCAGACCACAGTCAGCCCACTGACACCCCTATCAGACCACAGTCAGCCCACTGACACCCCTATCAGACCACAGTCAGCCCACTGACACCCCTATCAGACCACAGTCAGCCCACTGACACCCCTATCAGACCACAGTCAGCCCACTGACACCCCTATCAGACCACAGTCAGCCCACTGACACCCCTATCAGACCACAGTCAGCCCACTGACACCCCTATCAGACCACAGTCAGCCCACTGACACCCCTATCAGACCACAGTCAGCCCACTGACACCCCTATCAGACCACAGTCAGCCCACTGACACCCCTATCAGACCACAGTCAGCCCACTGACACCCCTATCAGACCACAGTCAGCCCACTGACACCCCTATCAGACCACAGTCAGCCCACTGACACCCCTATCAGACCACAGTCAGCCCACTGACACCCCTATCAGACCACAGTCAGCCCACTGACACCCCTATCAGACCACAGTCAGCCCACTGACACCCCTATCAGACCACAGTCAGCCCACTGACACCCCTATCAGACCACAGTCAGCCCACTGACACCCCTATCAGACCACAGTCAGCCCACTGACACCCCTATCAGACCACAGTCAGCCCACTGACACCCCTATCAGACCACAGTCAGCCCACTGACACCCCTATCAGACCACAGTCAGCCCACTGACACCCCTATCAGACCACAGTCAGCCCACTGACACCCCTATCAGACCACAGTCAGCCCACTGACACCCCTATCAGACCACAGTCAGCCCACTGACACCCTATCAGACCCCAGTCAGCCCACTGACACCCCTATCAGACCCCAGTCAGCCCACTGACACCCCTATCAGACCCCAGTCAGCCCACTGACACCCCTATCAGACCCCAGTCAGCCCACTGACACCCCTATCAGACCCCAGTCAGCCCACTGACACCCCTATCAGACCCCAGTCAGCCCACTGACACCCCTATCAGACCCCAGTCAGCCCACTGACACCCCTATCAGACCCCAGTCAGCCCACTGACACCCCTATCAGACCCCAGTCAGCCCACTGACACCCCTATCAGACCCCAGTCAGCCCACTGACACCCCTATCAGACCCCAGTCAGCCCACTGACACCCCTATCAGACCCCAGTCAGCCCACTGACACCCCTATCAGACCCCAGTCAGCCCACTGACACCCCTATCAGACCACAGTCAGCCCACTGACACCCCTATCAGACCACAGTCAGCCCACTGACACCCCTATCAGACCACAGTCAGCCCACTGACACCCCTATCAGACCACAGTCAGCCCACTGACACCCCTATCAGACCACAGTCAGCCCACTGACACCCCTATCAGACCACAGTCAGCCCACTGACACCCCTATCAGACCACAGTCAGCCCACTGACACCCCTATCAGACCACAGTCAGCCCACTGACACCCCTATCAGACCACAGTCAGCCCACTGACACCCCTATCAGACCACAGTCAGCCCACTGACACCCCTATCAGACCACAGTCAGCCCACTGACACCCCTATCAGACCACAGTCAGCCCACTGACACCCCTATCAGACCACAGTCAGCCCACTGACACCCCTATCAGACCACAGTCAGCCCACTGACACCCCTATCAGACCACAGTCAGCCCACTGACACCCCTATCAGACCACAGTCAGCCCACTGACACCCCTATCAGACCACAGTCAGCCCACTGACACCCCTATCAGACCACAGTCAGCCCACTGACACCCCTATCAGACCACAGTCAGCCCACTGACACCCCTATCAGACCACAGTCAGCCCACTGACACCCCTATCAGACCACAGTCAGCCCACTGACACCCCTATCAGACCACAGTCAGCCCACTGACACCCCTATCAGACCACAGTCAGCCCACTGACACCCCTATCAGACCACAGTCAGCCCACTGACACCCCTATCAGACCACAGTCAGCCCACTGACACCCCTATCAGACCACAGTCAGCCCACTGACACCCCTATCAGACCACAGTCAGCCCACTGACACCCCTATCAGACCACAGCAACATCAGTCTACTAGAACAGAGCAATACTAAACCATGAGGCATCAAAGCCAAAGGAACTGATTAATATTAAGAAACACTATAGATGGAAGGAAAGTAGTGTGGACACCTACCAAAAACTATTAAGCAACAACAAATTCAATCCCTTAAGGACAACTTCCTGGACATACCGTTCCACTGTAACAGTGAAGGTGTAGACTTGGCAGTAGAAAACCTAAACAGTATATTTGATCTCTCAGCTTCCCGATCAAATCTAAAAAATTACAAATGATTTGATGAAGAATGCAAAAACCTTTGAAAGAAATTGAGAACCTGTCCAACAAAAAACAGAGGCCCGGAAAACCTGAGTCTACGCCTTCACAATGGTGAATCACCAAAACAATACAGAAATACATACGGAAAAAGAAGGAACAGCAGGTCAGAAATAAGCTCAATGTGATTGAATTATCAATAGACCACTTTTGGGAAAACTAGACACATAAACAACATGAAGAGTTCTCTATCCAAAACAGAGATGTATGGATAAACCACTTCTCCAATCTTTTTGGCTCTATAATAAAGAACAGCAAATATTTATGTCCTTGTCTTTTAAGGAATTTCTAAAAATCCAAAGAACTTCACAGATCTTCATTGTAAAGGGTTTAAACACTGTTTCTCATGCTTGTTCAATGAACCATAAACAATTAATAAACATGCACCTGTGGAACGGTCGTTAAGACTAACAGCTTACAGACGGTAGGCAATTAATGTCACAGTTATGAAAACTTAGGACACTAAAGAGGCCTTTCTACTGACTCAAAAACATTAAAAAGAAAGCTGCCCAGGGTCCCTGCTCATCTGTGTGAACGTGCCTTAGGCATGCTACAAGGAGGCATGAGGACTGCAGATGTGGCCAGGGCAATAAATTGCAATGTCCGTACTGTGAGACGCCTAAGACAGCGCTACAGGGAGACAGGACGGACAACTGATCATCCTCGCAGTGGCAGACCACGTGTAACAACATCTGCACAAGATCCTTACATCTGAACATCACACCTGCAGGACAGGTACAGGATGGCAACAACAACTGCCCGAGTTACACCAGGAACGCACAATCCCTTCATCAGTGCTCAGACTGTCCGCAATAGGATGAGTTAGGCTGGACTGAGGGGTTGTTGCCTGTTGTAAGGCAGGTCCTCACCAGACATCACCGGCACCTATGGGCACTAACCCACTGTTGCAGGAGCAGACAGGATTGGCAAAAAGTTCACTGACGAGTCACGTTTTGTCTTATCAGGGGACATCAGACTCGCATTTATCGTCGAAGGAATGAGCGTTACACCGAGGCCTGTACTCTGGAGCGGGATCGATTTGGAGGAGGAGGGTCCGTCATGGTCTGGGGAGGTGTGCCACAGCATCATCGGACTGAGCTTGTTGTCATTGCAGGCAATCTCCACGCTGTGCGTTACAGGGAAGACATCCTCCTCCCTCATGTGGTACCCTTCATGCAGGCTCATCCAGCATGACAATGCCACCAGCCATACTGCTCGTTCTGTTTGTGATTTTCTGCAAGACAGAAATGTCAGTGTTCTGCCATGGCCAGCGAAGAGCTCGGATCTCAATCCCATTGAGCACGTCTGGGACCTGTTGGATCAGAGGGTGAGGGCTAGGGCCATTCCCCCCAGAAATGTCCGTGAACTTGCATGTGCCTTGGTGGAAGAGCGGGGTAACATCTCAAAGCAAGAACTGGCAAATCTGGTGCAGTCCATGAGGAGATACACTGCAGTACTTAATGCAGCTGGTGGCCACACCAGATACTGACAGTTACGTTTGATCTTGACCCCCCTTTGTTTAGGGACACATTATTCCATTTCTGTTAGTCACATGTCTGTGGAACTTGTTCAGTTTATGTCTCAGTTGTTGAATCTTAAATATTTACACATGTTAAATTTGCTGAAAATAAACTTAATTGACAGTGAGAGGATGTTTTTTTTGCTGAGTTGATATGATCGAATACAAATCTTAGAATAAACTATTAAAGACGACCAGAACCCAGTGGATTCTCCAATTACATTGGATGAACTACAGGACAAAATACAAACCCCCACAACCCAAAAAGGCATGTGGTGTTGATGAAATGATCAAATATAGACCACAAATTCCATTTGGCTATACTAAAACTAGCATCATCCTTGGCTCTGGCATCTTCCCCAATATTTGGAACCAAGGACTGATCACCCCAATCCACAAAAGTGGAGACAAATTTGACCCTAATAACTACCGTGGGATATGCGGCAACAGCAACCTTGGGAAAATCCTCTGCATTATCATTAACAGCAGACTTGTACATTTC
>NC_060176.1:85592812-85610312 GCF_021184085.1 Oncorhynchus gorbuscha
CAGAGAGGTAATCATTCTGCAGGAGACATGGAGTATAAGGCTGACATTTCACACTCCCCACAGGCTACAGAGAGGTAATCATTCTGCAGGAGACATGGAGTATAAGGCTGACATTTCACACTCCCCACAGGCTACAGAGAGGTAATCATTCTGCAGGAGACATGGAGTATAAGGCTGACATTTCACACTCCCCACAGGCTACAGAGAGGTAATCATTCTGCAGGAGACATGGAGTATAAGGCTGACATTTCACACTCCCCACAGGCTACAGAGAGGTAATCATTCTGCAGGAGACATGGAGTATAAGGCTGACATTTCTCACTACCCACAGGCTACAGAGAGGTAATCATTCTGCAGGAGACATGGAGTATAAGGCTGACATTTCACACTCCCCACAGGCTACAGAGAGGTAATCATTCTGCAGGAGACATGGAGTATAAAGCTGACATTTCACACTAACTGTCCCACAGGCTACAGAGAGGTAATCATTCTGCAGGAGACATGGAGTATAAGGCTGACATTTCACACTAACTGTCCCACAGGCTAAAGAGAGGTAATCATTCTGCAGGAGACATGGAATATAAGGCTGACATTTCACACTAACTGTCCCACAGGCTACAGAGAGGTAATCATTCTGCAGGAGACATGGAGTATAAAGCTGACATTTCACACTAACTGTCCCACAGGCTACAGAGAGGTAATCATTCTGCAGGAGACATGGAATATAAGGCTGACATTTCTCACTCCCCACAGGCTACAGAGAGGTAATCATTCTGCAGGAGACATGGAGTAAGGCTGACATTTCACACTTTTACAGGCTACAGAGAGGTAATCATTCTGCAGGAGACATGGAGTATAAAGCTGACATTTCACACTCCCCACAGGCTACAGAGAGGTAATCATTCTGCAGGAGACATGGAGTATAAGGCTGACATTTCACACTAACTGCCCCACAGGCTACAGAGAGGTAATCATTCTGCAGGAGACATGGAGTATAAGGCTGACATTTCTCACTCCCCACAGGCTACAGAGAGGTAATCATTCTGCAGGAGACATGGAGTATAAGGCTGACATTTCTCACTCCCCACAGGCTACAGAGAGGTAATCATTCTGCAGGAGACATGGAGTATAAGGCTGACATTTCACACTCCCCACAGGCTACAGAGAGGTAATCATTCTGCAGGAGACATGGAGTATAAGGCTGACATTTCACACTCCCCACAGGCTACAGAGAGGTAATCATTCTGCAGGAGACATGGAGTATAAGGCTGACATTTCACACTCCCCACAGGCTACAGAGAGGTAATCATTCTGCAGGAGACATGGAGTATAAAGCTGACATTTCACACTCCCCACAGGCTACAGAGAGGTAATCATTCTGCAGGAGACATGGAGTATAAGGCTGACATTTCACACTAACTGTCCCACAGGCTACAGAGAGGTAATCATTCTGCAGGAGACATGGAGTATAAAGCTGACATTTCACACTAACTGTCCCACAGGCTACAGAGAGGTAATCATTCTGCAGGAGACATGGAATATAAGGCTGACATTTCTCACTCCCCACAGGCTACAGAGAGGTAATCCTTCTGCAGGAGACATGGAGTAAGGCTGACATTTCACACTTTTACAGGCTACAGAGAGGTAATCATTCTGCAGGAGACATGGAGTATAAAGCTGACATTTCACACTCCCCACAGGCTACAGAGAGGTAATCATTCTGCAGGAGACATGGAGTATAAGGCTGACATTTCACACTCCCCACAGGCTACAGAGAGGTAATCATTCTGCAGGAGACATGGAGTATAAAGCTGACATTTCACACTAACTGCCCCACAGGCTACAGAGAGGTAATCATTCTGCAGGAGACATGGAGTATAAGGCTGACATTTCACACTAACTGCCCCACAGGCTACAGAGAGGTAATCATTCTGCAGGAGACATGGAGTATAAGGCTGACATTTCACACTAACTGCCCCACAGGCTACAGAGAGGTAATCATTCTGCAGGAGACATGGTATATAAGGCTGACATTTCTCACTCCCCACAGGCTACAGAGAGGTACTCATTCTGCAGGAGACATGGAGTATAAGGCTGACATTTCACACTCCCCACAGGCTACAGAGAGGTAATCATTCTGCAGGAGACATGGAGTATAAAGCTGACATTTCACACTCCCCACAGGCTACAGAGAGGTAATCATTCTGCAGGAGACATGGAGTATAAAGCTGACATTTCACACTCCCCACAGGCTACAGAGAGGTAATCATTCTGCAGGAGACATGGAGTATAAAGCTGACATTTCTCACTCCCCACAGGCTACAGAGAGGTAATCATTCTGCAGGAGACATGGAGTATAAGGCTGACATTTCACACTCCCCACAGGCTACAGAGAGGTAATCCTTCTGCAGGAGACATGGAGTATAAGGCTGACATTTCTCACTAACTGTCCCACAGGCTACAGAGAGGTAATCATTCTGCAGGAGACATGGTATATAAGGCTGACATTTCTCACTCCCCACAGGCTACAGAGAGGTAATCATTCTGCAGGAGACATGGAGTATAAGGCTGACATTTCTCACTAACTGTCCCACAGGCTACAGAGAGGTAATCATTCTGCAGGAGACATGGTATATAAAGCTGACATTTCTCACTCCCCACAGGCTACAGAGAGGTAATCATTCTGCAGGAGACATGGAGTATAAGGCTGACATTTCTCACTAACTGTCCCACAGGCTACAGAGAGGTAATCATTCTGCAGGAGACATGGTATATAAGGCTGACATTTCTCACTCCCCACAGGCTACAGAGAGGTAATCATTCTGCAGGAGACATGGTATATAAGGCTGACATTTCTCACTCCCCACAGGCTACAGAGAGGTAATCATTCTGCAGGAGACATGGAGTAAGGCTGACATTTCACACTTTTACAGGCTACAGAGAGGTAATCATTCTGCAGGAGACATGGAGTATAAAGCTGACATTTCACACTCCCCACAGGCTACAGAGAGGTAATCATTCTGCAGGAGACATGGAGTATAAGGCTGACATTTCACACTCCCCACAGGCTACAGAGAGGTAATCATTCTGCAGGAGACATGGAGTATAAAGCTGACATTTCACACTAACTGCCCCACAGGCTACAGAGAGGTAATCATTCTGCAGGAGACATGGAGTATAAGGCTGACATTTCACACTAACTGCCCCACAGGCTACAGAGAGGTAATCATTCTGCAGGAGACATGGAGTATAAGGCTGACATTTCACACTAACTGCCCCACAGGCTACAGAGAGGTAATCATTCTGCAGGAGACATGGTATATAAGGCTGACATTTCTCACTCCCCACAGGCTACAGAGAGGTACTCATTCTGCAGGAGACATGGAGTATAAGGCTGACATTTCACACTCCCCACAGGCTACAGAGAGGTAATCATTCTGCAGGAGACATGGAGTATAAAGCTGACATTTCACACTAACTGTCCCACAGGCTACAGAGAGGTAATCATTCTGCAGGAGACATGGAGTATAAGGCTGACATTTCACACTAACTGTCCCACAGGCTAAAGAGAGGTAATCATTCTGCAGGAGACATGGAATATAAGGCTGACATTTCACACTAACTGTCCCACAGGCTACAGAGAGGTAATCATTCTGCAGGAGACATGGAGTATAAAGCTGACATTTCACACTAACTGTCCCACAGGCTACAGAGAGGTAATCATTCTGCAGGAGACATGGAATATAAGGCTGACATTTCTCACTCCCCACAGGCTACAGAGAGGTAATCATTCTGCAGGAGACATGGAGTAAGGCTGACATTTCACACTTTTACAGGCTACAGAGAGGTAATCATTCTGCAGGAGACATGGAGTATAAAGCTGACATTTCACACTCCCCACAGGCTACAGAGAGGTAATCATTCTGCAGGAGACATGGAGTATAAGGCTGACATTTCACACTAACTGCCCCACAGGCTACAGAGAGGTAATCATTCTGCAGGAGACATGGAGTATAAGGCTGACATTTCTCACTCCCCACAGGCTACAGAGAGGTAATCATTCTGCAGGAGACATGGAGTATAAGGCTGACATTTCTCACTCCCCACAGGCTACAGAGAGGTAATCATTCTGCAGGAGACATGGAGTATAAGGCTGACATTTCACACTCCCCACAGGCTACAGAGAGGTAATCATTCTGCAGGAGACATGGAGTATAAGGCTGACATTTCACACTCCCCACAGGCTACAGAGAGGTAATCATTCTGCAGGAGACATGGAGTATAAGGCTGACATTTCACACTCCCCACAGGCTACAGAGAGGTAATCATTCTGCAGGAGACATGGAGTATAAAGCTGACATTTCACACTCCCCACAGGCTACAGAGAGGTAATCATTCTGCAGGAGACATGGAGTATAAGGCTGACATTTCACACTAACTGTCCCACAGGCTACAGAGAGGTAATCATTCTGCAGGAGACATGGAGTATAAAGCTGACATTTCACACTAACTGTCCCACAGGCTACAGAGAGGTAATCATTCTGCAGGAGACATGGAATATAAGGCTGACATTTCTCACTCCCCACAGGCTACAGAGAGGTAATCATTCTGCAGGAGACATGGAGTAAGGCTGACATTTCACACTTTTACAGGCTACAGAGAGGTAATCATTCTGCAGGAGACATGGAGTATAAAGCTGACATTTCACACTCCCCACAGGCTACAGAGAGGTAATCATTCTGCAGGAGACATGGAGTATAAGGCTGACATTTCACACTCCCCACAGGCTACAGAGAGGTAATCATTCTGCAGGAGACATGGAGTATAAAGCTGACATTTCACACTAACTGCCCCACAGGCTACAGAGAGGTAATCATTCTGCAGGAGACATGGAGTATAAGGCTGACATTTCACACTAACTGCCCCACAGGCTACAGAGAGGTAATCATTCTGCAGGAGACATGGAGTATAAGGCTGACATTTCACACTAACTGCCCCACAGGCTACAGAGAGGTAATCATTCTGCAGGAGACATGGTATATAAGGCTGACATTTCTCACTCCCCACAGGCTACAGAGAGGTACTCATTCTGCAGGAGACATGGAGTATAAGGCTGACATTTCACACTCCCCACAGGCTACAGAGAGGTAATCATTCTGCAGGAGACATGGAGTATAAGGCTGACATTTCACACTCCCCACAGGCTACAGAGAGGTAATCATTCTGCAGGAGACATGGAGTATAAGGCTGACATTTCACACTCCCCACAGGCTACAGAGAGGTAATCATTCTGCAGGAGACATGGAGTATAAGGCTGACATTTCACACTCCCCACAGGCTACAGAGAGGTAATCATTCTGCAGGAGACATGGAGTATAAGGCTGACATTTCTCACTACCCACAGGCTACAGAGAGGTAATCATTCTGCAGGAGACATGGAGTATAAGGCTGACATTTCACACTCCCCACAGGCTACAGAGAGGTAATCATTCTGCAGGAGACATGGAGTATAAAGCTGACATTTCACACTAACTGTCCCACAGGCTACAGAGAGGTAATCATTCTGCAGGAGACATGGAGTATAAGGCTGACATTTCACACTAACTGTCCCACAGGCTAAAGAGAGGTAATCATTCTGCAGGAGACATGGAATATAAGGCTGACATTTCACACTAACTGTCCCACAGGCTACAGAGAGGTAATCATTCTGCAGGAGACATGGAGTATAAAGCTGACATTTCACACTAACTGTCCCACAGGCTACAGAGAGGTAATCATTCTGCAGGAGACATGGAATATAAGGCTGACATTTCTCACTCCCCACAGGCTACAGAGAGGTAATCATTCTGCAGGAGACATGGAGTAAGGCTGACATTTCACACTTTTACAGGCTACAGAGAGGTAATCATTCTGCAGGAGACATGGAGTATAAAGCTGACATTTCACACTCCCCACAGGCTACAGAGAGGTAATCATTCTGCAGGAGACATGGAGTATAAGGCTGACATTTCACACTAACTGCCCCACAGGCTACAGAGAGGTAATCATTCTGCAGGAGACATGGAGTATAAGGCTGACATTTCTCACTCCCCACAGGCTACAGAGAGGTAATCATTCTGCAGGAGACATGGAGTATAAGGCTGACATTTCTCACTCCCCACAGGCTACAGAGAGGTAATCATTCTGCAGGAGACATGGAGTATAAGGCTGACATTTCACACTCCCCACAGGCTACAGAGAGGTAATCATTCTGCAGGAGACATGGAGTATAAGGCTGACATTTCACACTCCCCACAGGCTACAGAGAGGTAATCATTCTGCAGGAGACATGGAGTATAAGGCTGACATTTCACACTCCCCACAGGCTACAGAGAGGTAATCATTCTGCAGGAGACATGGAGTATAAAGCTGACATTTCACACTCCCACAGGCTACAGAGAGGTAATCATTCTGCAGGAGACATGGAGTATAAGGCTGACATTTCACACTAACTGTCCCACAGGCTACAGAGAGGTAATCATTCTGCAGGAGACATGGAGTATAAAGCTGACATTTCACACTAACTGTCCCACAGGCTACAGAGAGGTAATCATTCTGCAGGAGACATGGAATATAAGGCTGACATTTCTCACTCCCCACAGGCTACAGAGAGGTAATCATTCTGCAGGAGACATGGAGTAAGGCTGACATTTCACACTTTTACAGGCTACAGAGAGGTAATCATTCTGCAGGAGACATGGAGTATAAAGCTGACATTTCACACTCCCCACAGGCTACAGAGAGGTAATCATTCTGCAGGAGACATGGAGTATAAGGCTGACATTTCACACTCCCCACAGGCTACAGAGAGGTAATCATTCTGCAGGAGACATGGAGTATAAAGCTGACATTTCACACTAACTGCCCCACAGGCTACAGAGAGGTAATCATTCTGCAGGAGACATGGAGTATAAGGCTGACATTTCACACTAACTGCCCCACAGGCTACAGAGAGGTAATCATTCTGCAGGAGACATGGAGTATAAGGCTGACATTTCACACTAACTGCCCCACAGGCTACAGAGAGGTAATCATTCTGCAGGAGACATGGTATATAAGGCTGACATTTCTCACTCCCCACAGGCTACAGAGAGGTACTCATTCTGCAGGAGACATGGAGTATAAGGCTGACATTTCACACTCCCCACAGGCTACAGAGAGGTAATCATTCTGCAGGAGACATGGAGTATAAAGCTGACATTTCACACTCCCCACAGGCTACAGAGAGGTAATCATTCTGCAGGAGACATGGAGTATAAAGCTGACATTTCACACTCCCCACAGGCTACAGAGAGGTAATCATTCTGCAGGAGACATGGAGTATAAAGCTGACATTTCTCACTCCCCACAGGCTACAGAGAGGTAATCATTCTGCAGGAGACATGGAGTATAAGGCTGACATTTCACACTCCCCACAGGCTACAGAGAGGTAATCCTTCTGCAGGAGACATGGAGTATAAGGCTGACATTTCTCACTAACTGTCCCACAGGCTACAGAGAGGTAATCATTCTGCAGGAGACATGGTATATAAGGCTGACATTTCTCACTCCCCACAGGCTACAGAGAGGTAATCATTCTGCAGGAGACATGGAGTATAAGGCTGACATTTCTCACTAACTGTCCCACAGGCTACAGAGAGGTAATCATTCTGCAGGAGACATGGTATATAAAGCTGACATTTCTCACTCCCCACAGGCTACAGAGAGGTAATCATTCTGCAGGAGACATGGAGTATAAGGCTGACATTTCTCACTAACTGTCCCACAGGCTACAGAGAGGTAATCATTCTGCAGGAGACATGGTATATAAGGCTGACATTTCTCACACAGGCTACAGAGAGGTAATCATTCTGCAGGAGACATGGTATATAAGGCTGACATTTCTCACTCCCCACAGGCTACAGAGAGGTAATCATTCTGCAGGAGACATGGAGTAAGGCTGACATTTCACACTTTTACAGGCTACAGAGAGGTAATCATTCTGCAGGAGACATGGAGTATAAAGCTGACATTTCACACTCCCCACAGGCTACAGAGAGGTAATCATTCTGCAGGAGACATGGAGTATAAGGCTGACATTTCACACTCCCCACAGGCTACAGAGAGGTAATCATTCTGCAGGAGACATGGAGTATAAAGCTGACATTTCACACTAACTGCCCCACAGGCTACAGAGAGGTAATCATTCTGCAGGAGACATGGAGTATAAGGCTGACATTTCACACTAACTGCCCCACAGGCTACAGAGAGGTAATCATTCTGCAGGAGACATGGAGTATAAGGCTGACATTTCACACTAACTGCCCCACAGGCTACAGAGAGGTAATCATTCTGCAGGAGACATGGTATATAAGGCTGACATTTCTCACTCCCCACAGGCTACAGAGAGGTACTCATTCTGCAGGAGACATGGAGTATAAGGCTGACATTTCACACTCCCCACAGGCTACAGAGAGGTAATCATTCTGCAGGAGACATGGAGTATAAAGCTGACATTTCACACTAACTGTCCCACAGGCTACAGAGAGGTAATCATTCTGCAGGAGACATGGAGTATAAGGCTGACATTTCACACTAACTGTCCCACAGGCTAAAGAGAGGTAATCATTCTGCAGGAGACATGGAATATAAGGCTGACATTTCACACTAACTGTCCCACAGGCTACAGAGAGGTAATCATTCTGCAGGAGACATGGAGTATAAAGCTGACATTTCACACTAACTGTCCCACAGGCTACAGAGAGGTAATCATTCTGCAGGAGACATGGAATATAAGGCTGACATTTCTCACTCCCCACAGGCTACAGAGAGGTAATCATTCTGCAGGAGACATGGAGTAAGGCTGACATTTCACACTTTTACAGGCTACAGAGAGGTAATCATTCTGCAGGAGACATGGAGTATAAAGCTGACATTTCACACTCCCCACAGGCTACAGAGAGGTAATCATTCTGCAGGAGACATGGAGTATAAGGCTGACATTTCACACTAACTGCCCCACAGGCTACAGAGAGGTAATCATTCTGCAGGAGACATGGAGTATAAGGCTGACATTTCTCACTCCCCACAGGCTACAGAGAGGTAATCATTCTGCAGGAGACATGGAGTATAAGGCTGACATTTCTCACTCCCCACAGGCTACAGAGAGGTAATCATTCTGCAGGAGACATGGAGTATAAGGCTGACATTTCACACTCCCCACAGGCTACAGAGAGGTAATCATTCTGCAGGAGACATGGAGTATAAGGCTGACATTTCACACTCCCCACAGGCTACAGAGAGGTAATCATTCTGCAGGAGACATGGAGTATAAGGCTGACATTTCACACTCCCCACAGGCTACAGAGAGGTAATCATTCTGCAGGAGACATGGAGTATAAAGCTGACATTTCACACTCCCCACAGGCTACAGAGAGGTAATCATTCTGCAGGAGACATGGAGTATAAGGCTGACATTTCACACTAACTGTCCCACAGGCTACAGAGAGGTAATCATTCTGCAGGAGACATGGAGTATAAAGCTGACATTTCACACTAACTGTCCCACAGGCTACAGAGAGGTAATCATTCTGCAGGAGACATGGAATATAAGGCTGACATTTCTCACTCCCCACAGGCTACAGAGAGGTAATCATTCTGCAGGAGACATGGAGTAAGGCTGACATTTCACACTTTTACAGGCTACAGAGAGGTAATCATTCTGCAGGAGACATGGAGTATAAAGCTGACATTTCACACTCCCCACAGGCTACAGAGAGGTAATCATTCTGCAGGAGACATGGAGTATAAGGCTGACATTTCACACTCCCCACAGGCTACAGAGAGGTAATCATTCTGCAGGAGACATGGAGTATAAAGCTGACATTTCACACTAACTGCCCCACAGGCTACAGAGAGGTAATCATTCTGCAGGAGACATGGAGTATAAGGCTGACATTTCACACTAACTGCCCCACAGGCTACAGAGAGGTAATCATTCTGCAGGAGACATGGAGTATAAGGCTGACATTTCACACTAACTGCCCCACAGGCTACAGAGAGGTAATCATTCTGCAGGAGACATGGTATATAAGGCTGACATTTCTCACTCCCCACAGGCTACAGAGAGGTACTCATTCTGCAGGAGACATGGAGTATAAGGCTGACATTTCACACTCCCCACAGGCTACAGAGAGGTAATCATTCTGCAGGAGACATGGAGTATAAAGCTGACATTTCACACTCCCCACAGGCTACAGAGAGGTAATCATTCTGCAGGAGACATGGAGTATAAAGCTGACATTTCACACTCCCCACAGGCTACAGAGAGGTAATCATTCTGCAGGAGACATGGAGTATAAAGCTGACATTTCTCACTCCCCACAGGCTACAGAGAGGTAATCATTCTGCAGGAGACATGGAGTATAAGGCTGACATTTCACACTCCCCACAGGCTACAGAGAGGTAATCCTTCTGCAGGAGACATGGAGTATAAGGCTGACATTTCTCACTAACTGTCCCACAGGCTACAGAGAGGTAATCATTCTGCAGGAGACATGGTATATAAGGCTGACATTTCTCACTCCCCACAGGCTACAGAGAGGTAATCATTCTGCAGGAGACATGGAGTATAAGGCTGACATTTCTCACTAACTGTCCCACAGGCTACAGAGAGGTAATCATTCTGCAGGAGACATGGTATATAAAGCTGACATTTCACACTCCCCACAGGCTACAGAGAGGTAATCATTCTGCAGGAGACATGGAGTATAAGGCTGACATTTCTCACTAACTGTCCCACAGGCTACAGAGAGGTAATCATTCTGCAGGAGACATGGTATATAAGGCTGACATTTCTCACTCCCCACAGGCTACAGAGAGGTAATCATTCTGCAGGAGACATGGTATAAGGCTGACATTTCTCACTCCCCACAGGCTACAGAGAGGTAATCATTCTGCAGGAGACATGGAGTAAGGCTGACATTTCACACTTTTACAGGCTACAGAGAGGTAATCATTCTGCAGGAGACATGGAGTATAAAGCTGACATTTCACACTCCCCACAGGCTACAGAGAGGTAATCATTCTGCAGGAGACATGGAGTATAAGGCTGACATTTCACACTCCCCACAGGCTACAGAGAGGTAATCATTCTGCAGGAGACATGGAGTATAAAGCTGACATTTCACACTAACTGCCCCACAGGCTACAGAGAGGTAATCATTCTGCAGGAGACATGGAGTATAAGGCTGACATTTCACACTAACTGCCCCACAGGCTACAGAGAGGTAATCATTCTGCAGGAGACATGGAGTATAAGGCTGACATTTCACACTAACTGCCCCACAGGCTACAGAGAGGTAATCATTCTGCAGGAGACATGGTATATAAGGCTGACATTTCACACTCCCCACAGGCTACAGAGAGGTAATCATTCTGCAGGAGACATGGAGTATAAGGCTGACATTTCACACTCCCCACAGGCTACAGAGAGGTAATCATTCTGCAGGAGACATGGAGTATAAGGCTGACATTTCACACTCCCCACAGGCTACAGAGAGGTAATCATTCTGCAGGAGACATGGAGTATAAGGCTGACATTTCACACTCCCCACAGGCTACAGAGAGGTAATCATTCTGCAGGAGACATGGAGTATAAGGCTGACATTTCACACTCCCCACAGGCTACAGAGAGGTAATCATTCTGCAGGAGACATGGAGTATAAGGCTGACATTTCTCACTACCCACAGGCTACAGAGAGGTAATCATTCTGCAGGAGACATGGAGTATAAGGCTGACATTTCACACTCCCCACAGGCTACAGAGAGGTAATCATTCTGCAGGAGACATGGAGTATAAAGCTGACATTTCACACTAACTGTCCCACAGGCTACAGAGAGGTAATCATTCTGCAGGAGACATGGAGTATAAGGCTGACATTTCACACTAACTGTCCCACAGGCTAAAGAGAGGTAATCATTCTGCAGGAGACATGGAATATAAGGCTGACATTTCACACTAACTGTCCCACAGGCTACAGAGAGGTAATCATTCTGCAGGAGACATGGAGTATAAAGCTGACATTTCACACTAACTGTCCCACAGGCTACAGAGAGGTAATCATTCTGCAGGAGACATGGAATATAAGGCTGACATTTCTCACTCCCCACAGGCTACAGAGAGGTAATCATTCTGCAGGAGACATGGAGTAAGGCTGACATTTCACACTTTTACAGGCTACAGAGAGGTAATCATTCTGCAGGAGACATGGAGTATAAAGCTGACATTTCACACTCCCCACAGGCTACAGAGAGGTAATCATTCTGCAGGAGACATGGAGTATAAGGCTGACATTTCACACTAACTGCCCCACAGGCTACAGAGAGGTAATCATTCTGCAGGAGACATGGAGTATAAGGCTGACATTTCTCACTCCCCACAGGCTACAGAGAGGTAATCATTCTGCAGGAGACATGGAGTATAAGGCTGACATTTCTCACTCCCCACAGGCTACAGAGAGGTAATCATTCTGCAGGAGACATGGAGTATAAGGCTGACATTTCACACTCCCCACAGGCTACAGAGAGGTAATCATTCTGCAGGAGACATGGAGTATAAGGCTGACATTTCACACTCCCCACAGGCTACAGAGAGGTAATCATTCTGCAGGAGACATGGAGTATAAGGCTGACATTTCACACTCCCCACAGGCTACAGAGAGGTAATCATTCTGCAGGAGACATGGAGTATAAAGCTGACATTTCACACTCCCCACAGGCTACAGAGAGGTAATCATTCTGCAGGAGACATGGAGTATAAGGCTGACATTTCACACTAACTGTCCCACAGGCTACAGAGAGGTAATCATTCTGCAGGAGACATGGAGTATAAAGCTGACATTTCACACTAACTGTCCCACAGGCTACAGAGAGGTAATCATTCTGCAGGAGACATGGAATATAAGGCTGACATTTCTCACTCCCCACAGGCTACAGAGAGGTAATCATTCTGCAGGAGACATGGAGTAAGGCTGACATTTCACACTTTTACAGGCTACAGAGAGGTAATCATTCTGCAGGAGACATGGAGTATAAAGCTGACATTTCACACTCCCCACAGGCTACAGAGAGGTAATCATTCTGCAGGAGACATGGAGTATAAGGCTGACATTTCACACTCCCCACAGGCTACAGAGAGGTAATCATTCTGCAGGAGACATGGAGTATAAAGCTGACATTTCACACTAACTGCCCCACAGGCTACAGAGAGGTAATCATTCTGCAGGAGACATGGAGTATAAGGCTGACATTTCACACTAACTGCCCCACAGGCTACAGAGAGGTAATCATTCTGCAGGAGACATGGAGTATAAGGCTGACATTTCACACTAACTGCCCCACAGGCTACAGAGAGGTAATCATTCTGCAGGAGACATGGTATATAAGGCTGACATTTCTCACTCCCCACAGGCTACAGAGAGGTACTCATTCTGCAGGAGACATGGAGTATAAGGCTGACATTTCACACTCCCCACAGGCTACAGAGAGGTAATCATTCTGCAGGAGACATGGAGTATAAAGCTGACATTTCACACTCCCCACAGGCTACAGAGAGGTAATCATTCTGCAGGAGACATGGAGTATAAAGCTGACATTTCACACTCCCCACAGGCTACAGAGAGGTAATCATTCTGCAGGAGACATGGAGTATAAAGCTGACATTTCTCACTCCCCACAGGCTACAGAGAGGTAATCATTCTGCAGGAGACATGGAGTATAAGGCTGACATTTCACACTCCCCACAGGCTACAGAGAGGTAATCCTTCTGCAGGAGACATGGAGTATAAGGCTGACATTTCTCACTAACTGTCCCACAGGCTACAGAGAGGTAATCATTCTGCAGGAGACATGGTATATAAGGCTGACATTTCTCACTCCCCACAGGCTACAGAGAGGTAATCATTCTGCAGGAGACATGGAGTATAAGGCTGACATTTCTCACTAACTGTCCCACAGGCTACAGAGAGGTAATCATTCTGCAGGAGACATGGTATATAAAGCTGACATTTCTCACTCCCCACAGGCTACAGAGAGGTAATCATTCTGCAGGAGACATGGAGTATAAGGCTGACATTTCTCACTAACTGTCCCACAGGCTACAGAGAGGTAATCATTCTGCAGGAGACATGGTATATAAGGCTGACATTTCTCACTCCCCACAGGCTACAGAGAGGTAATCATTCTGCAGGAGACATGGTATATAAGGCTGACATTTCTCACTCCCCACAGGCTACAGAGAGGTAATCATTCTGCAGGAGACATGGAGTAAGGCTGACATTTCACACTTTTACAGGCTACAGAGAGGTAATCATTCTGCAGGAGACATGGAGTATAAAGCTGACATTTCACACTCCCCACAGGCTACAGAGAGGTAATCATTCTGCAGGAGACATGGAGTATAAGGCTGACATTTCACACTCCCCACAGGCTACAGAGAGGTAATCATTCTGCAGGAGACATGGAGTATAAAGCTGACATTTCACACTAACTGCCCCACAGGCTACAGAGAGGTAATCATTCTGCAGGAGACATGGAGTATAAGGCTGACATTTCACACTAACTGCCCCACAGGCTACAGAGAGGTAATCATTCTGCAGGAGACATGGAGTATAAGGCTGACATTTCACACTAACTGCCCCACAGGCTACAGAGAGGTAATCATTCTGCAGGAGACATGGTATATAAGGCTGACATTTCTCACTCCCCACAGGCTACAGAGAGGTACTCATTCTGCAGGAGACATGGAGTATAAGGCTGACATTTCACACTCCCCACAGGCTACAGAGAGGTAATCATTCTGCAGGAGACATGGAGTATAAAGCTGACATTTCACACTCCCCACAGGCTACAGAGAGGTAATCATTCTGCAGGAGACATTGAGTATAAAGCTGACATTTCACACTCCCCACAGGCTACAGAGAGGTAATCATTCTGCAGGAGACATGGAGTATAAAGCTGACATTTCTCACTCCCCACAGGCTACAGAGAGGTAATCATTCTGCAGGAGACATGGAGTATAAGGCTGACATTTCACACTCCCCACAGGCTACAGAGAGGTAATCCTTCTGCAGGAGACATGGAGTATAAGGCTGACATTTCTCACTAACTGTCCCACAGGCTACAGAGAGGTAATCATTCTGCAGGAGACATGGTATATAAAGCTGACATTTCTCACTCCCCACAGGCTACAGAGAGGTAATCATTCTGCAGGAGACATGGAGTATAAGGCTGACATTTCTCACTAACTGTCCCACAGGCTACAGAGAGGTAATCATTCTGCAGGAGACATGGTATATAAGGCTGACATTTCTCACTCCCCACAGGCTACAGAGAGGTAATCATTCTGCAGGAGACATGGTATATAAGGCTGACATTTCTCACTCCCCACAGGCTACAGAGAGGTAATCATTCTGCAGGAGAAATGGAGTAAGGCTGACATTTCTCACTAACTGTCCCACAGGCTACAGAGAGGTAATCATTCTGCAGGAGACATGGAGTATAAGGCTGACATTTCACACTCCCCACAGGCTACAGAGAGGTAATCATTCTGCAGGAGACATGGAGTATAAGGCTGACATTTCACACTCCCCACAGGCTACAGAGAGGTAATCTAACTATCTATATTAGATATATACATAGATACATAGATAGATATATAGTTATAGATATATACATAGATAGATATATAGTTATAGATATATACATAGATAGATATATAGTTATAGATATATACATAGATAGATATATAGTTATAGATATATACATAGATAGATATATAGATTATAGATATATACATAGATATAGATATATAGATATAGATACATAGATATAGATATAGATACATAGATATAGATACATAGATATAGATAGATACATAGATATAGATATATACATAGATATAGATACATAGATATAGATAGATACATAGATATAGATACATAGATATAGATAGATACATAGATATAGATACATAGATATAGATAGATACATAGATATAGATACATAGATATAGATATATACATAGATATAGATACATAGATATAGATACATAGATATAGATATATACATAGATATAGATATATACATAGATATAGATATATACATAGATATAGATATATACATAGATATAGATATATACATAGATATAGATATATACATAGATATAGATATATACATAGATATAGATATATACATAGATATAGATATATACATAGATATAGATATATACATAGATATAGATATATACATAGATATAGATATATACATAGATATAGATATATACATAGATATAGATATATACATAGATATAGATATATACATAGATATATACATAGATATAGATATATAGTTATAGATATATACATAGATATATAGTTATAGATATATACATAGATATATAGTTATAGATATATACATAGATATATAGTTATATACATAGATATATAGTTATATACATAGATATATAGTTATAGATATATACATAGATAGATATATAGTTATAGATATATACATAGATAGATATATAGTTATAGATATATACATAGATAGATATATAGTTATAGATAGATATACATAGATAGATATATAGTTATAGATATATACATAGATAGATATATAGTTATAGATATATACATAGATAGATATATAGTTATAGATATATACATAGATAGATATATAGTTATAGATATATACATAGATATAGATACAGATATATACATAGATATAGATACATAGATATAGATACAGATATATACATAGATATAGATACAGATATATACATAGATATAGATACATAGATATAGATATAGATATAGATATAGATACATAGATATAGATACATAGATATAGATATAGATACATAGATACAGATATAGATACATAGATACATACATAGATATAGATACATACATAGATATAGATATATACATAGATATAGATATATACATAGATATAGATATATACATAGATATAGATATATACATAGATATAGATATATACATAGATATAGATATATACATAGATATAGATATATACATAGATATAGATATATACATAGATATAGATATATACATAGATATAGATATATACATAGATATAGATATATACATAGTTATAGATATATACATAGATATAGATATATAGTTATAGATATATACATAGATATATAGTTATAGATATATACATAGATATAGATATATACATAGATATATAGTTATAGATATATACATAGATATAGATATATAGTTATAGATATATACATAGATATATAGTTATAGATATATACATAGATATAGATATATAGTTATAGATATATACATAGATATATACATAGTTATAGATATATACATAGATATATACATAGATATAGATATATACATAGATATATACATAGATATAGATATATACATAGATATAGATATAT
>NC_060176.1:85615312-85676257 GCF_021184085.1 Oncorhynchus gorbuscha
TAACCTGTTCTACTAACACACTGAAGCCTCAGTCCCCTCAGCCAGCTGGTCCTGAGTTCACTAACCTGTTCTACTAACACACTGAAGCCTCAGTCCCCTCATCCAGCTGGTCCTGGGGCTGAGTTCACTAACCTGTTCTACTAACACACTGAAGCCTCAGTCCCCTCATCCAGCTGGTCCTGAGTTCACTAACCTGTTCTACTAACACACTGAAGCCTCAGTCCCCTCATCCAGCTGGTCCTGAGTTCACTAACCTGTTCTACTAACACACTGAAGCCTCAGTCCCCTCAGCCAGCTGGTCCTGAGTTCACTAACCTGTTCTACTAACACACTGAAGCCTCAGTCCCCTCAGCCAGCTGGTCCTGAGTTCACTAACCTGTTCTACTAACACACTGAAGCCTCAGTCCCCTCATCCAGCTGGTCCTGAGTTCTCTAACCTGTTCTACTAACACACTGAAGCCTCAGTCCCCTCATCCAGCTGGTCCTGAGTTCTCTAACCTGTTCTACTAACACACTGAAGCCTCAGGACCAGAACATCCAATCAATCAGAAGAAAACAAAATGACAACAGTCAAAACAAAACAACATTACTTGTTGAGAAACACAAGCACAAAGCAAAATGCAGTTTTATCAGGCCCTAAATTGACAGTACACCGTGGCTAACTATTTGACTATAGTTACCATAGTTACGGATCAAAACCTTAGGACAGGCTCAGTGACCAGAGCCTTTCCATTGAGAAGGATAGGCACAGGAAAACCTGGCTCCCTGTAGAGGAAAGGCTGTGCAACCACTGCAATACAGCAGAACCTGGCTCCCTGTAGAGGAAAGGCTGTGCAACCACTGCAATACAGCAGAACCTGGCTCCCTGTAGAGGAAAGGCTGTGCAACCACTGCAATACAGCAGAACCTGGCTCCCTGTAGAGGAAAGGCTGTGCAACCACTGCAACACAGCAGCACCTGGCTCCCTGTAAAGGAAAGGCTGTGCAACCACTGCAATACAGCAGAACCTGGCTCCCTGTAGAGGAAAGGCTGTGCAACCACTGCAATACAGCAGAACCTGGCTCCCTGTAGAGGAAAGGCTGTGCAACCACTGCAATACAGCAGAACTTGGCTCCCTGTAGAGGAAAGGCTGTGCAACCACTGCAATACAGCAGAACCTGGCTCCCTGTAGAGGAAAGGCTGTGCAACCACTGCAATACAGCAGAACCTGGCTCCCTGTAAAGGAAAGGCTGTGCAACCACTGCAATACAGCAGAACCTGGCTCCCTGTAGAGGAAAGGCTGTGCAACCACTGCAACACAGCAGAACCTGGCTCCCTGTAGAGGAAAGGCTGTGCAACCACTGCAATACAGCAGAACCTGGCTCCCTGTAGAGGAAAGGCTGTGCAACCACTGCAATACAGCAGAACCTGGCTCCCTGTAGAGGAAAGGCTGTGCAACCACTGCAACACAGCAGAACCTGGCTCCCTGTAAAGGAAAGGCTGTGCAACCACTGCAATACAGCAGAACCTGGCTCCCTGTAGAGGAAAGGCTGTGCAACCACTGCAATACAGCAGAACCTGGCTCCCTGTAGAGGAAAGGCTGTGCAACCACTGCAATACAGCAGAACCTGGCTCCCTGTAGAGGAAAGGCTGTGCAACCACTGCAATACAGCAGAACCTGGCTCCCTGTAGAGGAAAGGCTGTGCAACCACTGCAATACAGCAGAACCTGGCTCCCTGTAGAGGAAAGGCTGTGCAACCACTGCAATACAGCAGAACCTGGCTCCCTGTAGAGGAAAGGCTGTGCAACCACTGCAACCAGCAGAACCTGGCTCCTGTAAAGGAAAGGCTGTGCAACCACTGCAATACAGCAGAACCTGGCTCCCTGTAGAGGAAAGGCTGTGCAACCACTGCAATACAGCAGAACCTGGCTCCCTGTAGAGGAAAGGCTGTGCAACCACTGCAATACAGCAGAACCTGGCTCCTGTAGAGGAAAGGCTGTGCAACCACTGCAATACAGCAGAACCTGGCTCCCTGTAGAGGAAAGGCTGTGCAACCACTGCAATACAGCAGAACCTGGCTCCCTGTAGAGGAAAGGCTGTGCAACCACTGCAATACAGCAGAACCTGGCTCCCTGTAGAGGAAAGGCTGTGCAACCACTGCAATACAGCAGAACCTGGCTCCCTGTAGAGGAAAGGCTGTGCAACCACTGCAATACAGCAGAACCTGGCTCCCTGTAGAGGAAAGGCTGTGCAACCACTGCAATACAGCAGAACCTGGCTCCCTGTAGAGGAAAGGCTGTGCAACCACTGCAATACAGCAGAACCTGGCTCCCTGTAGAGGAAAGGCTGTGCAACCACTGCAATACAGCAGAACCTGGCTCCCTGTAGAGGAAAGGCTGTGCAACCACTGCAATACAGCAGAACCTGGCTCCCTGTAGAGGAAAGGCTGTGCAACCACTGCAATACAGCAGAACCTGGCTCCTGTAGAGGAAAGGCTGTGCAACCACTGCAATACAGCAGAACCTGGCTCCCTGTAGAGGAAAGGCTGTGCAACCACTGCAATACAGCAGAACCTTGGCTCCCTGTAGAGGAAAGGCTGTGCAACCACTGCAATACAGCAGAACCTGGCTCCCTGTAGAGGAAAGGCTGTGCAACCACTGCAATACAGCAGAACCTGGCTCCCTGTAAAGGAAAGGCTGTGCAACCACTGCAATACAGCAGAACCTGGCTCCCTGTAGAGGAAAGGCTGTGCAACCACTGCAACACAGCAGAACCTGGCTCCCTGTAGAGGAAAGGCTGTGCAACCACTGCAATACAGCAGAACCTGGCTCCCTGTAGAGGAAAGGCTGTGCAACCACTGCAATACAGCAGAACCTGGCTCCCTGTAGAGGAAAGGCTGTGCAACCACTGCAATACAGCAGAACCTGGCTCCCTGTAGAGGAAAGGCTGTGCAACCACTGCAATACAGCAGAACCTGGCTCCCTGTAGAGGAAAGGCTGTGCAACCACTGCAATACAGCAGAACCTGGCTCCCTGTAGAGGAAAGGCTGTGCAACCACTGCAATACAGCAGAACTTGGCTCCCTGTAGAGGAAAGGCTGTGCAACCACTGCAATACAGCAGAACCTGGCTCCCTGTAGAGGAAAGGCTGTGCAACCACTGCAATACAGCAGAACCTGGCTCCCTGTAAAGGAAAGGCTGTGCAACCACTGCAATACAGCAGAACCTGGCTCCCTGTAGAGGAAAGGCTGTGCAACCACTGCAACACAGCAGAACCTGGCTCCCTGTAGAGGAAAGGCTGTGCAACCACTGCAATACAGCAGAACCTGAGAGAGCTGTATTCCCTGACAAAATATATTTTGTAAATTAACAATTAGTGTCTCCCCAAATTTGAAACCCTAAACTGAGAGGAGAGAGCTAAAGAGGAAGATAGCTAGAGAGAGAGGGGCAAAAAACATAACTTTCTTCCCACAGGGCCATGGGGTGAGACAGGGATGCAACAAATTGACGAGACACTAGAACAGTCTGCAGCACCCGGCCTCACTCTACTAGAACCTGAAGTCAAATATCTACTGTTTGCTGATGATCTGGTGCTTCTGTCACCAACCAAGGAGGGCCTACAGCAGCACCTAGATCTTCTGCACAGATTGTGTCAGACCTGGGCCCTGACAGTAAATCTCAGTAAGACTAAAATAATGCTGTTCCAAAAAAGGTCCAGTTACCAGGAGCATAGAATTTGTATTTATCTAGACACTGTTGCCCGAGAGCACACACAACTATACATACCTTGGCCTAAACATGAACATCACAGCCTAACATCACAGCCTAACATCACAGGTTCACAGGCTCTAAACAGAGTACACAGTGGCAGAATACCTGATCACTGTGACTGACAAAAGCTTTGACTACGTACAGACTCAGTGAGCATCGCCTTGCTATTGAGAAAGGCAGCTGTAAGCAAACCTGGCTCTCAAGAGAAGACAGGCCATGTGCAACACCGCCCACAACATGAGGTGGAAACTGAGCTGCACTTCCTCACTTCCTATCAAATGTATGACCAGATGAGAGAGACATATTTCCATCAGATTACACAGACCCACAAAGAATTCGAATACCAGTGTGCCGTCACAGCAGCAACATGTGTGACCTGTTGCCACAAGAGAAGAGCAACCAGTGAAGATCAAATACCATTGTAAATAGAAGACATATTTATGCTTATTTATTTTCCCTTTTGTACTTGAACTATTTGCGCATAATCTGACATTTGAAATGTCTTTATTCCTTTGAATCTTTTGTGAGTGTAATGTTTACTGTTTATTTTTTTATGGTTTATTTCACTTTTGTTTATTATCTATTTAAATAGCTTAGGCAATGTAAACATATGTTTCCCATGTAAATAAAGCCCCTTAAATTGAATTGAGAGAGGAGAGAAATAAAAGAGAGAGATCGAGCGAAATAAAAGAGAGAGAGAGATCGGGCGAAATAAAAGAGAGAGAGATCGAGCGAAAGAAAGGAGAGATCGAGCGAAAGAAAGGAGAGATCGAGCGAAAGAAAGGAGAGAGAGAGCGAAAGAAAGGAGAGAGAGAGCGAAAGAAAGAAGAGCGAGCGAAAGAAAGGAGAGCGAGCGAAAGAAAGGAGAGCGAAAGAAAGGAGAGCGAGCGAAAGAAAGAAGAGCGAAAGAAAGGAGAGCGAAAGAAAGGAGAGAGCGAGCGAAAGAAAGGAGAGAGAGAGCGAAAGAAAGGAGAGAGAGAGCGAAAGAAAGGAGAGAGCGAGCGAAAGAAAGGAGAGCGAGCGAAAGAAAGGAGAGCGAGCGAAAGAAAGGAGAGCGAGCAAAAGAAAGGAGAGCGAGCGAAAGAAAGGAGAGCGAGCGAAAGGAGAGAGCAAGCGAAAGGAGAGAGCGAGCGAAAGGAGAGAGCGAGCGAAAGAAAGGAGAGAGCGAGCGAAAGAAAGGAGAGAGCGAGCGAAAGAAAGGAGAGAGCGAGCGAAAGAAAGGAGAGAGCGAGCGAAAGAAAGGAGAGAGCGAGCGAAAGAAAGGAGAGCGAGCAAAAGAAAGGAGAGAGAGCAAAAGAAAGGAGAGCGAGCAAAAGAAAGGAGAGCGAGCGAAAGAAAGGAGAGCGAGCGAAAGAAAGGAGAGAGCGAGCGAAAGAAAGGAGAGAGCGAGCGAAAGAAAGGAGAGCGAGCGAAAGAAAGGAGAGAGAGCAAAAGAAAGGAGAGCGAGCAAAAGAAAGGAGAGCGAGCGAAAGAAAGAAGAGAGCGAGCGAGCGAAAGGAGAGAGAGAGAGAGAGAGCGAAAGAAAGGAGAGAGCGGAGAGAGAGCGAAAGAAAGGAGAGAGAGCGGAAAGAAAGGAGAGAGCGGAGAGAGAGCGAAAGAAAGGAGAGAGAGAGAGAGCGAAAGAAGAGAGAGAGAGAGAGAGAGAGAGAAAGAAAGGAGAGAGAAAGAAAGGAGCGAAAGAAAGGAGAGCGAAAGAAAGGAGAGCGAAAGCGGAGAGAGCGGAGAGAGAGCGAAAGAAAGAAGAGAGCGAGAAAGAAAGGAGAGAGAGAGAGAGGAGAAAGAAAGGAGAGAGAAAGAAAGGAGAGCGAAAGAAAGGAGAGAGCGGAGAGAGAGCGAAAGAAAGGAGAGAGCGGAGAGAGAGCGAAAGAAAGGAGAGAGAGAGCGAAAGAAAGGAGAGAGAGAGAGAGGAGAAAGAAAGGAGAGAGAAAGAAAGGAGAGCGAAAGAAAGGAGAGAGCGGAGAGAGAGCGAAAGAAAGGAGAGAGCGAGCGAAAGAAAGGAGAGAGCGAGCGAAAGAAAGGAGAGAGAGAGCGAAAGAAAGGAGAGAGCGGAGAGAGAGCGAGCGAAAGAAGAGAGCGAGCGAAAGAAAGGAGAGAGCGGAGAGAGAGCGAAAGAAAGGAGAGAGCGGAGAGAGAGCGAAAGAAAGGAGAGAGCGAGCGAAAGAAAGGAGAGAGCGGAGAGAGAGAGCGAAAGAAAGGAGAGAGCGGAGAGAGAGCGAAAGAAAGGAGAGAGCGGAGAGAGAGCGAAAGAAAGGAGAGAGCGAGCGAAAGAAAGGAGAGAGCGAGCGAAAGAAAGGAGAGAGAGCGGAGAGAGAGCGAAAGAAAGGAGAGAGCGAGCGAAAGAAAGGAGAGAGAGAGAGCGAAAGAAAGGAGAGAGCGGAGAGAGAGCGAAAGGAGAGAGCGAGCGAAAGAAAGGAGAGAGAGCGAAAGAAAGGAGAGAGCGGAGAGAGAGAGCGAAAGAAAGGAGAGAGCGGAGAGAGAGCGAAAGAAAGGAGAGAGCGGAGAGAGAGCGAAAGAAAGGAGAGAGCGAGCGAAAGAAAGGAGAGAGAGAGCGAAAGAAAGGAGAGCGAAAGAAAGGAGAGAGCGGAGAGAGAGCGAAAGAAAGGAGAGAGAGAGAGAGAGAGCGGAAAGGAGAGAGCGAGAGAGAGCGAAAGAAAGGAGAGAGCGAAAGAAAGAAGAGAGCGAGCGAAAGAAAGGAGAGAGCGAGCGAAAGGAAAGAGAGAGAGAGAGAAAGGAGAGAGCGAAAGAAAGGAGAGAGCGAGCGAAAGAAAGGAGAGAGAGAGCGAAAGAAAGGAGAGAGCGGAGAAAGCGAAAGAAAGGAGAGAGCGGAGAGAGAGCGAAAGAAAGGAGAGAGCGGAGAGAGCGAAAGAAAGGAGAGAGAGCGGAGAGAGCGAAAGAAAGGAGAGAGCGAAAGAAAGAAGGAGAGCGAGCGAAAGAAAGAGAGAGAGAGAGAGAGCGAAAGAAAGGAGAGAGCGGAGAGAGAGCGAAAGAAAGGAGAGAGGGAGCGAAAGAAAGGAGAGAGCGAGCGAAAGAAAGGAGAGAGAGAGAGAGAGAGCGAAAGAAAGGAGAGAGCGAGCGAAAGAAAGGAGAGAGAGAGCGAAAGAAAGGAGAGAGCGAGAAAGAAAGGAGAGCGAAAGAAAGGAGAGAGCGGAGAGAGAGCGAAAGAAAGGAGAGAGAGAGAGCGAGCGAAAGAAAGAAAGGAGAGAGAGAGAGCGAAAGGAAAGCGGAGAGAGAGAGAGAGAAAGGAGAGAGAGAGAGAGAGCGAAAGAAAGGAGAGCGAAAAAGAAAGGAGAGAGAGAGCGAAAGAAAGGAGAGAGCGGAGAGAGAAAGAAAGAAAGGAGAGCGGAGAGAGAGCGAAAGAAAGGAGAGAGCGAGCGAAAGAAAGGAGAGAGAGAGAGAGAGAGCGAAAGAAAGGAGAGAGAGAGAGAGAGAGCGAAAGAAAGGAGAGAGCGAGAAAGAAAGGAGAGAGAGAGCGAAAGAAAGGAGAGAGCGGAGAGAGAGCGAAAGAAAGGAGAGAGAGAGCGAAAGAAAGGAGAGCGAAAGAAAGGAGAGAGCGGAGAGAGAGCGAAAGAAAGGAGAGAGCGGAGAGAGAGCGAAAGAAAGGAGAGAGAGAGAGAGCGAAAGAAAGGAGAGAGCGAGCGAAAGAAAGGAGAGAGAGAGAGAGCGAAAGAAAGGAGAGAGCGAGCGAAAGAAAGGAGAGAGAGAGCGAAAGAAAGGAGAGAGCGAGAAAGAAAGGAGAGCGAAAGAAAGGAGAGAGCGGAGAGAGAGCGAAAGAAAGGAGAGAGAGAGAGAGAGAGCGAAAGAAAGGAGAGAGAGAGAGAGAGAGCGAAAGAAAGGAGAGAGCGGAGAGAGAGAGAGAGAAAGGAGAGAGAGAGAGAGAGAGCGAAAGAAAGGAGAGAGAGAGAGAGAGAGCGAAAGAAAGGAGAGAGAGAGAGAGAGCGAAAGAAAGGAGAGAGCGGAGAGAGAGAGAGAGAAAGGAGAGAGAGAGAGAGAGAGCGAAAGAAAGGAGAGAGAGAGAGAGAGAGCGAAAGAAAGGAGAGAGCGGAGAGAGAGCGAAAGAAAGAAGAGAGCGAGCGAAAGAAAGGAGAGAGCGGAGAGAGAGAGAGAGAGAGAGAGAGAGAGAGAGAGAGAGGAGAAAGAAAGGAGAGAGAAAGAAAGGAGAGAGCGAACGAAAGAAAGGAGAGAGAGAGCGAAAGAAAGGAGAGAGCGGAGAGAGAGCGAAAGAAAGGAGAGAGAGAGAGAGAGAGAGAGAGAGAGAGAGAGAGAGGAGAAAGAAAGGAGAGAGAAAGAAAGGAGAGCGAAAGAAAGGAGAGCGAAAGAAAGGAGAGCGAAAGAAAGGAGAGAGCGGAGAGAGAGCGAAAGAAAGGAGAGAGCGGAGAGAGAGCGAAAGAAAGGAGAGAGAGAGCGAAAGAAAGGAGAGAGAGAGCGAAAGAAAGGAGAGAGCGGAGAGAGAGAGCGAAAGAAAGGAGAGCGAAAGAAAGGAGAGAGCGGAGAGAGAGAGCGAAAGAAAGGAGAGCGAAAGAAAGGAGAGAGCGGAGAGAGAGCGAAAGAAAGGAGAGAGAGAGCGAAAGAAAGGAGAGAGAGAGAGAGGAGAAAGAAAGGAGAGAGAAAGAAAGGAGAGCGAAAGAAAGGAGAGAGCGGAGAGAGAGCGAAAGAAAGGAGAGAGCGAGCGAAAGAAAGGAGAGAGCGAGCGAAAGAAAGGAGAGAGAGAGCGAAAGAAAGGAGAGAGCGGAGAGAGAGAGCGAAAGAAAGGAGAGCGAAAGAAAGGAGAGAGCGGAGAGAGAGCGAAAGAAAGGAGAGAGAGAGAGAAAGAAAGGAGAGAGCGGAGAGAGAGCGAAAGAAAGGAGAGAGCGGAGAGAGAGCGAAAGAAAGGAGAGAGAGAGAGAGAGAGCGAAAGAAAGGAGAGAGAGAGAGAGAGAGCGAAAGAAAGGAGAGAGCGAGCGAAAGAAAGGAGAGAGCGAAAGAAAGAGAGAGAGAGCGAAAGAAAGAAAAAGAAAGAGAGAGCGGAGAGAGAGCGAAAGAAAGGAGAGAGCGGAGAGAGAGCGAAAGAAAGGAGAGAGCGAAAGAAAGGAGAGAGAGAGAGAGAGAGCGAAAGAAAGGAGAGAGAGAGAGAGAGAGCGAAAGAAAGGAGAGAGCGAGCGAAAGAAAGGAGAGAGAGAGCGAAAGAAAGGAGAGAGAGAGCGAAAGAAAGGAGAGAGCGGAGAGAGAGCGAAAGAAAGGAGAGAGAGGAGAGAGAGCGAAAGAAAGGAGAGAGCGGGCGAAAGAAAGGAGAGAGAGAGAGAGAGAGCGAAAGAAAGGAGAGAGCGGGCGAAAGAAAGGAGAGAGAGAGAGAGAGAGCGAAAGAAAGGAGAGAGCGAGCGAAAGAAAGGAGAGAGCGAAAAGAAAGGAGAGAGAGAGAGCGAAAGAAAGGAGAGAGCGAAAAAGAAAGGAGAGAGCGAGAAAGAAAGGAGAGCGAAAGAAAGGAGAGAGCGGAGAGAGAGCGAAAGAAAGGAGAGAGAGAGAGAGAGAGCGAAAGAAAGGAGAGAGAGAGAGAGAGAGCGAAAGAGAGAGCGAGAGAGAGAGAGAGAAGCGAAGAGAGAGAGAGAGAGCGAAAGAAAGGAGAGAGCGGAGAGAGAGAGAGGAGAGAGCGAGAAAGAAAGAGAAGGAGCGAAAGAAAGGAGAGAGCGGAGAGAGAGCGAAAGAAAGAGAGAGGAGAGAGAGCGAAAGAAAGGAGAGAGAGAGAGAGAGAGCGAAAGAAAGGAGAGAGCGAGCGAAAGAAAGGAGAGCGAAAGAAAGGAGAGAGAGAGAGAGAGAGCGAAAGAAAGGAGAGAGCGAGAAAGAAAGGAGAGAGAGAGCGAAAGAGAAGCGGAGAGAGCGAAAGAAAGGAGAGAGCGGAGAGAGAAAGAAAGAGAGAGAGAGCGAAAGAAAGAGAGAGAGAGAAAGAAAGGAGAGAGAGAGAGAGAGAGCGAAAGAAAGGAGAGAGAGAGAGAGAGAGCGAAAGAAAGGAGAGAGCGAAAGAAAGGAGAGAGAGAGCGAAAGAAAGGAGAGAGCGCGAAAGAAAGGAGAGAGAGAGAGCGAAAGAAAGGAGAGAGCGGAGAGAGAGCGAAAGAAAGGAGAGAGCGGAGAGAGAGCGAAAGAAAGGAGAGAGCGGAGAGAGAGCGAAAGAAAGGAGAGAGCGAGCGAAAGAAAGGAGAGAGAGAGAGAGAGAGCGAAAGAAAGGAGAGAGCGGAGAGAGAGCGAAAGAAAGGAGAGAGCGAGCGAAAGAAAGGAGAGAGCGAGCGAAAGAAAGGAGAGAGAGAGAGAGCGAAAGAAAGGAGAGAGCGAGCGAAAGAAAGGAGAGAGAGAGCGAAAGAAAGGAGAGAGCGAGAAAGAAAGGAGAGCGAAAGAAAGGAGAGAGCGGAGAGAGAGCGAAAGAAAGGAGAGAGAGAGAGAGAGAGCGAAAGAAAGGAGAGAGAGAGAGAGAGAGCGAAAGAAAGGAGAGAGCGGAGAGAGAGAGAGAGAAAGGAGAGAGAGAGAGAGAGCGAAAGAAAGGAGAGAGCGGAGAGAGAGCGAAAGAAAGAAGAGAGCGAGCGAAAGAAAGGAGAGCGAAAGAAAGGAGAGAGCGGAGAGAGAGCGAAAGAAAGAAGAGAGCGAGCGAAAGAAAGGAGAGCGAAAGAAAGGAGAGCGAGAGAAAGGAGAGAGAGAGAAAGGAGAGAGCGGAGAGAGAGCGAAAGAAAGGAGAGAGCGGAGAGAGAGCGAAAGAAAGGAGAGAGAGAGAAAGGAGAGAGAGAGAAAGGAGAGAGCGGAGAGAGAGCGAAAGAAAGGAGAGAGCGGAGAGAGAGCGAAAGAAAGGAGAGAGCGAGCGAAAGAAAGGAGAGAGAGAGAGAGAGAGAGAAAGAAAGGAGAGAGAGAGAGAGAGCGAAAGAAAGGAGAGAGCGAGAAGAAAGAAGAGAGAGAGAAAGAAAGGAGAGAGCGGAGAAGAGCGAAAGAAAGGAGAGAGCGAAAAGAAAGGAGAGCGAAAGAAAGGAGAGAGCGGAGAGAGAGCGAAAGAAAGGAGAGAGCGAGCGAAAGAAAGGAGAGAGAGAGAGAGAGGAGAAAGAAAGGAGAGAGAAAGAAAGGAGAGCGAAAGAAAGGAGAGAGCGAGAGAGAGCGAAAGAAAGGAGAGAGAGCGGAAGAAAGGAGAAAGAGAGAAGAGAGAGAGCGAAAGAAAGGAGAGAGCGAAAGAAAGAGAGAGAGAGCGAAAGAAAGGAGAGAGCGGAGAGAGAGCGAAAGAAAGGAGAGAGCGAGCGAAAGAAAGGAGAGAGCGAGCGAAAGAAAGGAGAGAGCGAGAAAGAAAGGAGAGCGAAAGAAAGGAGAGAGCGAGAAAGAAAGGAGAGCGAAAGAAAGGAGAGAGCGAAAGAAAGGAGAGAGCGGAGAGAGAGCGAAAGAAAGGAGAGAGCGAGCGAAAGAAAGGAGAGAGCGAGAAAGAAAGGAGAGAGCGAGAAAGAGAGAGCGAAAGAAAGGAGAGAAAGAAAGGAGAGAGCGAGAAAGAAAGGAGAAAGAAAGGAGAGCGAAAGAAAGGAGAGAGCGGAGAGAGAGCGAAAGAAAGGAAGAGAGAGCGAAAAGAGCGAAAGAAAGAAAGAGAGAGAGAGCGAAAGAAAGGAGAGCGAAAGAAAGGAGAGAGAGAGAGAGAGAGAGAAAGAAAAGGAGAGCGAAAGAAAGGAGAGAGCGAGCGAAAGAAAGAAGAGAGAGAGCGAAAGAAAGGAGAGAGCGAGAAAGAAAGGAGAGAGAAAGAAAGGAGAGAGAGAAAAAGAAAGGAGAGAGAAAGGAGAGAGAGAGCGAAAGAAAGGAGAGAGCGAGAAGAGCGAAAGAAAGGAGAGAGCGAAAGAAAGGAGAGAGCGAAAGAAAGGAGAGAGAGCGAAAGAAAGGAGAGCGAAAGAAAGGAGAGAGCGGAGAGAGAGCGAAAGAAAGGAGAGAGCGGAGAGAGAGAGAGAGAAAGGAGAGAGAGAGAGAGAAAGGAGAGAGAGAGAGAAAGAAAGGAGAGAGCGAGAGAAAGAAAGGAGAGAGCGAGAGAAAGAAAGGAGAGAGAGAGAGCGAGAGAAAGAACGGAGAGAGAGAGAGCGAGAGAAAGAACGGAGAGAGAGAGAGCGAGAGAAAGAACGGAGAGAGAGAGAGCGAGAGAAAGAACGGAGAGAGAGAGAGGAGAAAGAAAGGAGAGAGAGAGAGAGAGAGAGGAGAAAGAAAGGAGAGAGAGAGAGAGGAGAAAGAAAGGAGAGAGAGAAAGGAGAGAGAGAAAGGAGAGCGAAAGAAAGGAGAAAAGAAAGGAGAGCGAAAGAAAGGAGAGCGAAAGAAAGGAGAGCGAAAGAAAGGGAGAGAGAGAGAGAAAGAAAGGAGAAGAGAAAAAGGAGAGAGAGAGAGAGAGAAGAAAGGAGAGAGAGAGAGAGAAAAAGAAAGGAGAGAGAGAGAGAGAGAAAGGAAGAGAGAGAGAGAAAGGAGAGAGAGAGAGAGAAAGGAGAGAGAGAGAAGAGAAAGAGAGAGAGAGAAGAAAGGAGAGAAAGAAAGAGAGAGAGAGAAAGAAAGGAGAGAAGAGAGAGAGAAAGGAGAGAGAGAGAGAGAAAGAGAGAGAGAGAGAGAGAGGAGAGAGAGAGAGAGAAAGGAGAGAGAGAGAGAGAAAGGAGAGAGAGAGAGAGAGAGAGAGAAAGAAAGGAGAGAAAGAAAGGAGAGAGAGAGAGAGAGAAAGAAAGGAGAGAGAGAGAGAGAGAGAAAGAAAGGAGAGAGAGAGAGAGAGAGAGAAAGAAAGGAGAGAGAGAGAGAGAGAAAGAAAGGAGAGAGAGAGAGAGAGAGCGAAAGAAAGGAGAGAGCGAAAGAAAGGAGAGCGAAAGAAAGGAGAGAGCGGAGAGAGAGCGAAAGAAAGGAGAGAGCGGAGAGAGAGAGAGAGAAAGGAGAGAGAGAGAGAGAAAGGAGAGAGAGAGACAAAGAAAGGAGAGAGAGAGAGAAAGAAAGGAGAGAGCGAGAGAAAGAAAGGAGAGAGAGAGAGCGAGAGAAAGAACGGAGAGAGAGAGCGAGAGAAAGAACGGAGAGAGAGAGAGCGAGAGAAAGAACGGAGAGAGAGAGAGCGAGAGAAAGAACGGAGAGAGAGAGAGGAGAAAGAAAGGAGAGAGAGAGAGAGAGAGAGGAGAAAGAAAGGAGAGAGAGAGAGAGAGGAGAAAGAAAGGAGAGAGAGAGAGAGGAGAAAGAAAGGAGAGAGAGAAAGGAGAGAGAGAAAGGAGAGAGAGAAAGGAGAGCGAAAGAAAGGAGAGCGAAAGAAAGGAGAGCGAAAGAAAGGAGAGCGAAAGAAAGGAGAGAGAGAGAGAAAGAAAGGAGAGAGAGAGAGAGAAAGAAAGGAGAGAGAGAGAGAGAAAGAAAGGAGAGAGAGAGAGAGAGAAAGGAGAGAGAGAGAGAGAAAGAAAGGAGAGAGAGAGAAAGAAAGGAGAGAGAGAGAGAGAAAGGAGAGAGAGAGAGAGAGAAAGGAGAGAGAGAGAGAGAAAGAAAGGAGAGAGAGAGAGAGAGAGAGAAAGAAAAGGAGAGAAAGAAAGGAGAGAGAGAGAAAGAAAGGAGAGAGAGAGAAAGAAAGGAGAGAGAGAGAGAGAAAGGAGAGAGAGAGAGAGAAAGGAGAGAGAGAGAAAGGAGAGAAAGAAAGAGAGAGAGAGAGAAAGAAAGGAGAGAAAGAAAGGAGAGAGAGAGAGAGAAAGAAAGGAGAGAGAGAGAGAGAGAAAGAAAGGAGAGAGAGAGAGAGAAAGAAAGGAGAGAGAGAGAAAGAAAGAAGAGAAAGAGAGAGAAAGGAGAGAGAGAGAGAGAAGAGAGAGAAAGAAGAGAGAGAGAGAAAGGAGAGAGAGAGAGCGAAAGAAAGGAGAGAGAAAGAAAGAGAGAGAGAGAGAGAGAAAGGAGAGAGAGAGAGAGAGAGAAAGAAAAAGGAGAGAGAGAGAGAGAGAGAGAGAAAGAGAGAAAGGAGAGAGAGAGAGAGAGAGAGAAAGAAAGGAGAGAGAGAGAGAGAGAAAGAAAGGAGAGAGCGAGAGAGAGCGAAAGAAAGGAGAAGGAGAGAGAGAGAAAGAAAGGAGAGAGAGAGCGAGAAAGAAGAGAGGAGAAAGAAAGGAGAGAGAGAGAAAGAAAGGAGAGAGAGAGGAGAGAGAGAAAGGAGAGAGAGAGAGGAGAAAGAAAGGAGAGAGAGAGAGAGAAAGAAAGGAGAGAGAGAGAGAGAGAGGAGAAAGAAAGGAGAGAGAGAGAGAGAGAGAAGAAAGAGAGAGAGAGAGAAAGAAAGGAGAGAGAGAGAGAGAGAGGAGAAAGAAAGGAGAGAGAGAGAGAGAGAGAGAAAGAAAGAGAGAGAGAGAGAAGAAAGAAAGAGAGAGAAAAGAAAGAAAGAAGAGAAAGAAAGAAAGAAAGAAAGGAGAGAGAGAAAGAAAGAAAGGAGAGAGAGAGAGAAAAGAAAGGAGAGAGCGAAAAGAAAGGAGAGAGAGAGAGGAGAAAGAAAGGAGAAGAGAGAGAAAGGAGAGAGAGAGAGAGAGGAGAGAGAGAGAGCGAGAGAAAGAAAGAAAGAAAGAAAGAAAGAAAGGAGAGAGAGAAAGAAAGAAAGGAGAGAGAAAGAAAGAAAGGAGAGAGAGAGAGAAAGAAAGGAGAGAGAGAGAGAAAGAAAGGAGAGAGCGAGAAAGAAAGGAGAGAGAGAGAGAGAGAGAAAGAAAGGAGAGAGAGAGCGAAAGAAAGGAGAGAGGAGAGAGAGGAGAGAGAGAGCGAGAAGAGAGAGAGAGAGAGAAGAAAAGAAGAGCGAGCGAAAGAGAGCGAAAGAAAGAAAGAAAGAAAGAAAGAAAGAAAGAAAGGAGAGAGAGAACGAAAGAAAGGATAGAGAGAACGAAAGAAAGGATAGAGAGAACGAAAGAAAGGAGAGAGAACGAAAGAAAGGAGAGAGAGAACGAAAGAAAGGAGAGAGAGAGAACGAAAGAAAGGAGAAAGAGAGAGCGAAAGAAAGGAGAGCGAAAGAAAGGAGAGAGAAAGAAAGAAAGGAGAGAGAGAGAAAGAAAGAAAGGAGAGAGAAAGAAAGGAGAGAGAGAGAGAAAGAGAAAGGAGAGAGCGAGAGAAAGAGAGAAAGAGAGAAAGAAAGGAGAGAGAGAGAAAGAAAGGAGAGAGAGAGAAAGAAAGGAGAGAGAAAGAGAGAGCGAAAGAAAGGAGAAGGAGAGAGAGAAAGAAAGGAGAGAGAGAAGGAGAGAGAGCGAAAGAAAGGAGAGAGAACGAAAGAAAGGAGAGAGAGCGAAAGAAAGGAGAGAGAGAACGAAAGAAAGGAGAGAGAGAAGCGAAAGAAAGGAGAGAGAGAGAGAGAGAGAAAGGAGAGAGAGAGAGAAAGAAAGGAGAGAGCGAAAGGAGAGAGAGAGAGAAAGAAAGGAGAGAGAGAAAGAAAGGAGAGAGAAAAGAAAGGAGAGAGAAGAAAGGAGAGAGAAAGAAAGGAGAGAGAAAGAAAGGAGAGAGAAAGAAAGGAGAGAGAGAGAGAGAAAGAAAGGAGAGAGAAAGAAAGGAGAGAAAGAAAGGAGAGAGAGAGAGAGAAAGAAAGGAGAGAGAGAGAGAAAGAAAGGAGAGAGAGAAAGAAAGGAGAGAGAAAGAAAGGAGAGAGAAAGAAAGGAGAGAGAAAGAAAGGAGAGAGCGAAAGAAAGGAGAGAGAGCGAAAGAAAGGAGAGCGGAGAGAGAGCGAAAGAAAGGAGAGAGCGGAGAGAGAGAAAGAAAGGAGAGAGAGAAAGAAAGGAGAGAGCAGAGAGAGAAAGAAAGGAGAGAGAGAGAGAAAGAAAGGAGAGAGAGAAAGAAAGGAGAGAGAGAGAGAAAGGAGAGAGAGAGAGAGAAAGGAGAGAGCGGAGAGAGAGCGAAAGAAAGGAGAGAGAGAAAGAAAGAAAGGAGAGAGAGAAGAGAAAGAAAGGAGAGAGAGAGAGAGAAGAAAGGAGAGAGAGAAAGAAAGGAGAGAGAAAAGAAAGGAGAGAGAAGAAAGGAGAGAGAGAGAGAGAAAGGAAAGGAGAGAGAGAGAAAGAAAGGAGAGAGAGAGAGAAAGGAGAGAGAGAGAAGAAAGGAGAGAGAGAGAAAGAGAGAGAGAAAGGAGAGAGAGAGAAAGGAGAGAGAGAAAGAAAGAAAGGAGAGAGAGAAAGAAAGGAAGAGAGAGAGAGAGGAGAAAGAAAGGAGAGAGAGAGAAAAGAAAGAAAGAGAGAGAGAGAGAGGAGAGAGAAAGGAGAGAGAGAGAGGAGAGAGAAAGAGAGAGAGAGAGAGGAGAGAGAAAGAGAGAGAGGAGAGAGAAAGAGAGAGAGAGAGAGAGAAAGAAAGGAGAGAGAGAGAGAGGAGAAAGAAAGGAGAGAGAGAAAGAAAGAAAGGAGAGAGAGAAAGAAAGGAGAGAGAGAAAGAGAGAGAGAAAGAAAGGAGAGAGAGAGAGAAAGAAAGGAGAGAGAGAGAAAGAAAGGAGAGAGAGAGAAAGAAAGGAGAGAGAGAGAAAGAAAGGAGAGAGAGAGAAAGAAAGGAGAGAGAGAGAAAGGAGAGAGAGAGAGAAAGGAGAGAGAGAGAGAGAAAGAGAGGAGAAAGAAAGGAGAGAGAGAGAAAGAAAGGAGAGAGAGAAAGAAAGGAGAGAGAGAAAGAAAAGAGAGAGAGAGAGAAAGAGAGAAAGAAAGGAGAGAGAGAAAGAGGGGAGAGAAAGAGAGGGGAGAGAAAGAGAGGGAGAGAGAAAGAGAAAATGTTAACATATGTTTCCCGTGCGAATAAAGCCCTGAAATTGAAAGTAAATTGAATTGAGAGAGATGAGAAAGAGGACAGAGAGAAAGGAAGAGGTGGTAGTGTTTCCATGGAAACAGAGTGCAAGGCCTTAGATATTGCAGCCAGTGTGGTGGATTATGCAACAGGCCATTGCTATGACGATGTGGAAAGGGGAGGAGGGAGAAAGCTCAACCCTGCCAGCAGGTTTAGCATAGCATCCCCCATACACAGTTAAATCATCTGTGCGACTATAGCAGGGAATTGGATTGATTGGGTCTATTCAAAATGTTCCTACTGTCACATCTTAGTCGATATGACACCTATGTCGTTGAAAATTCCCAAATCAACACAACACTCCCCACCTCTAGTCATGATCTGTATGGCCATGACAGAGAATCACTATACCAGATTTAATTAATTTTAGAAGATACAGTTAGCATTAGGGTCATCAGAGAGAAGGGATTCATTTCCTGATTTTTTCTTATGCAGGAAAATAAAGGCATGTGATGTATCAGAGATTATGTAATGGAGTTATAGTCAACCTAAAATATTGTAATATAAGTATAAATACTGTTTATTCAAACCTGTATAAAGTCTCCAAAATATTTGTAAACAGAATTTTTTCTTAGAAAGCTGCGAGTGTCATTATATGATACAATATCAGTACCTGTTGCATTTCCAACTTGTCCCATCATCAACTGATGTCAGCCAGTATATGGCTGTGGATGGACAGCATTGTTTGAATATTGGCAGTTACATTTTTTAAATTATGGACTTATTTCTCTAAAAATGTCTGGCTAGCTAGCTAACACATTCAGTGCACATAAATTCTTCACATTCATTGTTTTACAACAATATTTTACCACAGCATTGGAAAACCATGGTTGACCAACTCCCTGACCTTTGGCCCAAAGGTTCATGGCCATTCTAGTATTCTACTTCTATAGAATCTAAGACGTGATCATTTTTTGTAGTGTTTCTGACTAGGCGAACATCTTTTCAGCTGAATCTCAGAGACACCTGAAACCCCACCTCTTTAAGGAATACCTAGGATAGGATAAAGTAATCCTTCTCACCCCCCCCCTTAAAAGATTTAGATGCACTATTGTAAAGTGGCTGCTCCACTGGATGTCATAAGGTGAACGCACCAATTTGTAAGTCGCTCTGGATAAGAGCGTCTGCTAAATGACTTAAATGTAAATGTAAATGTTCAAAAACCAGGGCAAACAACTTGTCAGCTAGCAAGCCAACACCAGTAGATGAGAAGCACGCCAACACCAGTAGATGAGAAGCAAGCCAACACCAGTAGATGAGAAGCAAGCCAACACCAGTAGATGAGAAGCACGCCAACACCAGTAGATGAGAAGCACGCCAACACCAGTAGATGAGAAGCACGCCAACACCAGTAGATGAGAAGCAAGCCAACACCAGTAGATGAGAAGCAAGCCAACACCAGTAGATGAGAAGCAAGCCAACACCAGTAGATGAGAAGCACGCCAACACCAGTAGATGAGAAGCAAGCCAACACCAGTAGATGAGAAGCAAGCCAACACCAGTAGATGAGAAGCAAGCCAACACCAGTAGATGAGAAGCAAGCCAACACCAGTAGATGAGAAGCACGCCACAAGCAAAGGAAGTTAGCGAGCAAGGTATATTTTGCTATGAAAGGTTTTTCATGTCATCTGTGGAAACTAAATCAGAGCACAAACAAATAAGCAAGCGAATGTCCTCGGCTGCCATTAGGGAAGCTCAGCTGTGTGCTCGTCGTCCTCACCAGGGTCTTGACCTGACTGCAGTTCGGCGTCGTAACCTACATCAGTGGGCAAATGCTTCAGCACGATGGCCACTGGCATGCTGGAGAAGTGTGCTCTTCATGGATGATTCCGGGTTTCAACTGTACCGGGCAGATGGCAGACAGCGTGTATGGTATTATGTGGGAGAGCAGTTTGCTGAGCTACTCAACATGGGGAACAGAGTGCCCCATGGTGGTGGTGGGGTTATAGTACGGGCAGGCATAAACTAGGGACAATGAACACCAATTGCATTTTATCGATGGCAGATTTGAATGCAGAGAGATTATCCTGGGAGGCCCATTTGCTGAGTGCCATTCATCCACCGCCATCACCTCATGTTTCAGCATGATTGCTGAGCCCTCATTTAGCAAGGATCTGGACACATTCCTGGAAGCTTAAAATGTCCTGAGTTCTTCCATGGCCTGCACATTCACCAGACATGGTAACCCATTGAGCATGTTTGGGATGCTCTGGGGATCAACGTGCCCCAGCCTGTTCCAGTTCCCACCAATATCCAGAAACCTCCACAGCCATTTAAGGAGGAATGGGACAACATTCCAACAAGCCACAGTCAACAGCCTGATCAACTCTATGTTTCAGGAGATGTGTCACGCCCCATGAGACAAATCTGGTCACACCTAGAAGCTTATACAGACTGGTTTTCTGATCCATTCACCAGATGTAACAGACATGTTTTGCTCTGATCCACACCAGATACAGACTGTTTTCTGATCCACACCAGAAACCTACAGACTTTAAGGTTTTCTGATCAACATTCCAACAAGATACAGACTGGTTCTGATCCACACTCAGATACAGACTGGTTTTCTGATCCAGTGGTCACCAGATACAGACTGGTTTTCTGATCCACACCAGATACAGACTGGTTTTCTGATCCACACCAGATACAGACTGGTTTTCTGATCCACACCAGATACAGACTGGTTTTCTGATCCACACCAGATACAGACTGGTTTTCTGATCCACACCAGATACAGACTGGTTTTCTGATCCACACCAGATACAGACTGGTTTTCTGATCCACACCAGATACAGACTGGTTTTCTGATCCACACCAGATACAGACTGGTTCTGATCCACCCCCCTACCTTTTTTTACGGTATCTGTGATCAGATGCACATCTGTATTCCCAGTCATGTGAAATCCATAGATTAGGACCTATATGAACTAACACAGTAAAATATTTGAAATTGTTGCATGTTGCTTTTATATTTTTGTTTGACTAAGAAATACTTGTACACTGGCTACGGAATCTCTAAAATGGACAAAACAGTACTATTGCCCATTTTTCAAGTGGAGGCCTTAAGGGAATATACGAGCACACTTGTTCAGCAGGCGCCAGCCGAACTGAAGCATGGCGACGCCTTAACTCAGTTGCCGGAGAGGAAGGAAACCGCTCAGGGATTTCACCATGAGGCCAATGGTGACTTTAAAACAGTTACAGAGTTTAATGGCTGTGATGGGAGGAAACTGAGGATGGATCAACAACTTTGTTGTTACTCCACAATACCAACCTAAATGATAGAGTGAAAATGAAGCCTGTACAGAATAAAAAACATTGCAAAACAAGCATCCTGTTGGCAACAAGGTACTAACGTAATACTGCAAAAATGTGGCAAAGCACTTCACTTTATGTCCTGAATACATAGGTTTATGTTTGGGTCAAATCCAATACAACACATTACTGAGTACCATTATTTCAAGCATCATGGTGGCTGCAACATGGACGCAGCGGTCTAAGGCATCTCAGTGCAAAAGGCGTCACTAAATACACCCTGGTTCAAATCCAGGATGTATCACATCCGGCTGTGATTGGGTGTCCCATAGAGCGGCGCACAATTGGCCCAGCGTCATCTGGGTTTGGCTGGTGTAGTCAGTCATTGTAAATAAGAATTTGTTCTTAACTAGTTATATATATATATAACTATAATTTAAAATATTTTTAAACATTTAAATCCACTAGATGTTGGAACATTGCTGCAAGGACCTTCTACCATTCAGAGAGGATAGACCATTTTTAAGTGCTTCAGCACTCTGTGGTCCCGTTCTGTGAGCTTGTGTGGCCTACAACTTCGTCTTATGCTCCTAAACGTTTCCACTTCACAATAACAGCTCTTACAGTTGCCCAGGGCAGAAATTTGACAAACTGACTTGTTGGAAAGGTGGCATCCTATGACGGTGCCACGTTGAAAGTGACTGATCTCTTCTTTTAAGGCCGTTCTACTACCAATGTTTGTCTAAGGAGATCGCATGATTTTATACACCGGTCAGCAAAATAGAAATAGAACCCAATAATTTGAAAGGGTGTCCACATACTTTTGGCCATGTGAAGTACATTACTTTGTGACAAGACAACTGCTTTAGTAGAAATGGTTTCCTTGGACACATTTGAGTGATTGCGTGTTTCATTTAATTCTGTGGTTACCACAATCAGCTCTCTCTGGCTGAGACTGAGTGAAAACCTTGACACACACACACACACACACACAATCCTGTGGTTCACTTGTCAATACCCTCATTAACCCTACTACATCGAAGCACACAGAACAGACCACACCAGAGAGTCAGTGGTTTACTTAAGAACTAAGGCCTGGACACTGCCCTTAGCTGTGGTATATTGACCATATATCACAAACCCCCGAGGTGCCTCAACCAACAAAATTAGTGCAGTTAAAATAAATATGTTGTCAAACCCGTGGTATACGGTCTGATATACCATGAATGTCAATCATGAATGTCAGCCAATCAGCATTCAGGATTGAAATCACCCTGTTTATAAAATAAAATAAATAGCAGTTACAGCTGGATTAAAGCCCCACATTAAACCCTTCTCTACTGGCAGTTACAGCTGGATTAAAGCCCCACATTAAACCCTTCTCTACTGGCAGTTACAGCTGGATTAAAGCCCCACATTAAACCCTTCTCTACTGGCAGTTACAGCTGGATTAAAGCCCCACATTAAACCCTTCTCTACTGGCAGTTACAGCTGGATTAAAGCCCCACATTAAACCCTTCTCTACTGGCAGTTACAGCTGGATTAAAGCCCCACATTAAACCCTTCTCTACTGGCAGTTACAGCTGGATTAAAGCCCCACATTAAACCCTTCTCTACTGGCAGTTACAGCTGGATTAAAGCCCCACATTAAACCCTTCTCACTGGCAGTTACAGCTGGATTAAAGCCCCACATTAAACCCTTCTCTGGCAGTTACAGCTGGATTAAAGCCCCACATTAAACCCTTCTCTACTGGCAGTTACAGCTGGATTAAAGCCCCACATTAAACCCTTCTCTACTGGCAGTTACAGCTGGATTAAAGCCCCACATTAAACCCTTCTCTACTGGCAGTTACAGCTGGATTAAAGCCCCACATTAAACCCTTCTCTACTGGCAGTTACAGCTGGATTAAAGCCCCACATTAAACCCTTCTCGACTGGCAGTTACAGCTGGATTAAAGCCCCACATTAAACCCTTCTCTACTGGCAGTTACAGCTGGATTAAAGCCCCACATTAAACCCTTCTCTACTGGCAGTTACAGCTGGATTAAAGCCCCACATTAAACCCTTCTCTACTGGCAGTTACAGCTGGATTAAAGCCCCACATTAAACCCATCTCGACTGGCAGTTACAGCTGGATTAAAGCCCCACATTAAACCCTTCTCGACTGGCAGTTACAGCTGGATTAAAGCCCCACATTAAACCCTTCTCTTGGCAGTTACAGCTGATTAAAGCCCCACATTAAACCCTTCTCTACTGGCAGTTACAGCTGGTTAAAGCCCCACATTAAACCCTTCTCGACTGGCAGGTGTTATGGCGTTAAAGCCCCACATTAAACCCACTGGCATGGCCCCACAAAACCCTTCTCTGACTGGCAGTTACAGCTGGATTAAAGGTGCCACATTAAACCCATCTTGACTGGCAGTTACAGCTGGATTAAAGCCCCACATTAAACCCTCCTCGACTGGCAGTTACAGCTGGATTAAAGCCCCACATTAAACCCTTCTCTTAAAATGACAACAGTGTTGGGTTTGTCGATGTCAGTGGTAGAGTGGTTGGTTGCCGTAGAGACGAGGTGTTATGGCGTTGGGCTCATGGTAACGGCAGTCTGACAGGGACAGCAGGAATATAGGTGCCATGATGGGAAACATTTTGACACTCATCACTACAGTCGTCAGGGGTTAGAGGTCAGGGAGTGAGGGGTCAAACACACACCTCTACCAACGGGCCCTACAGGTCAAAACACAGCCCTGTTCCGCCTCTAACATCGAGAGCCCGGTTCCGCCTCTAACATCGAGAGCCCGGTTCCGCCTCTAACATCGAGAGCCCGGTTCCGCCTCTAACATCGAGAGCCCGCCCGGTTCCGCCTCTAACACAGCCAGAGTTTAGTCACAGTGCTCCCTCCATGTAAATATAAACAGAGCCAGCCAGAGTTTAGTTGGTTGAACAATGACCATTACGCGAGATGCAGTATTCAAAAGCCCATTGCTGTCTGGGGGCCCACTGCTGTCTGGGGGGGCCCACTGCTGTCTGGGGGGGCCCACTGCTGTCTGGGGGGGCCCACTGATGTCTGGGGGGGCCCACTGATGTCTGGGGGCCCACTGCTGTCTGGGGGGCCCACTGCTGTCTGGGGGGCCCACTGCTGTCTGGGGGGCCCACTGCTGTCTGTGGGGCCCATTGCTGTCTGTGGGGGCCCATTGCTGTCTGTGGGGCCCATTGCTGTCTGTGGGGGCCCATTGCTGTCTGTGGGGGCCCATTGCTGTCTGTGGGGGCCCATTGCTGTCTGTGGGGGCCCATTGCTGTCTGTGGGGGCCCATTGCTGTCTGTGGGGGCCCATTGCTGTCTGTGGGGGCCCATTGCTGTCTGTGGGGGCCCATTGCTGTCTGGGGGGGCCCATTGCTGTCTGGGGGCCCATTGCTGTCTGGGGGCCCATTGCTGTCTGTGGGGGCCCATTGCTGTCTGGGGGCACACTGCTGTCTGTGGGGGCACACTGCTGTCTGTGGGGGCCCACTGCTGTCTACAGAGGTATCTGCACCATGAGGTCATTATTACTGACAAAAACAAAAACACAGTCTACTTATTCCACCTGTAGCCTAATAAACAGTCCTAACTTATTCCACCTGTAGCCCAATAAACAGTCCTAACTTATTCCACCTGTAGCCCAATAAACAGTCCTAACTTATTCCACCTGTAGCCCAATAAACAGTCCTAACTTATTCCACCTGTAGCCCAATAAACAGTCCTGTAGCCCAATAAACAGTCCTAACTTATTCCACCTGTAGCCCAATAAACAGTCCTAACTTATTCCACCTGTAGCCCAATAAACAGTCCTAACTTATTCCACCTGTAGCCTAATAAACTGCATGGTTTGACCAGTCACAGTAGTGTGAGGACTAAACATGTCCCTGCGCGACCCCAAGCCTACTTACTTCCACCGACGTTTCTAGTTCACCAAAATAAATCTGTTTCCATCAGGCCTGTCATGACATTTTCTATCCGACATGTACTTTACTCACCTAAAAAAGTTGGATGGAAACCTGGTTTATTAGACAGAGACCCAGACAGCTAGACAGTAGGGGTAACAGAGACCCAGACAGTAGGGGTAACAGAGACCCAGACAGTAGGGGTAACAGAGACCCAGACAGTAGGGGTAACAGAGACCCAGACAGTAGGGGTAACAGAGACCCAGACAGTAGGGGTAACAGAGACCCAGACAGCTAGACAGTAGGGGTAACAGAGACCCAGACAGCTAGACAGTAGGGGTAACAGAGACCCAGACAGCTAGACAGTAGGGGTAACAGAGACCCAGACAGCTAGACAGTAGGGGTAACAGAGACCCAGAGAGTAGGGGTAACAGAGACCCAGACGGCAATAATTTAGCAACAGTCGACCACCTCACAATCTTTCAAAGAAAGCTCTGAAATCTATTTTCCACATTTCCTTAACAGAACAGTATTTTTCATTTTTATTGGCTAAAAAATGAAATGACTAGGATAATTCCATGAAAAATAATGTAAAAAAATGTTTTAATATTTCACTGTTTAAATATGATTTAAAGCTCCAGATTGCAGGAAATGGCAGTTAGCTCTGATTCCAAATGGGATACTATCCCTCACCGGTCTGAGCAACACCAAGTCACATGATAAAGTGGACTCACTCTCTGTGCAGTAATAGTGTTGATGATTGTTGAGTGACTACCTCATCTGTGTACCCCACACAGACTTAAGCATAGTTTTACTCCTGTACATATTTAGGCGTGTCATAACAAAGGTATTTCATACTTATTGACCCAAGACATTTCAGCTTTTCATTTGTAATTAATTTCTAAAAATTAAAAAATTAAATTCAACTTTGATATTATGGGGTATTGTGCGCAGGCCAGCCTAAACCAGTGTGAATCCTTCCTGTCTGTACAGACCAGCCTAAACCAGTGTGAATCCTTCCTGTCTGTACAGACCAGCCTAAACCAGTGTGAATCCTTCCTGTCCGTACAGACCAGCCTAAACCAGTGTCTCCTGACCCCTCCTGTCTCAGCCTCCAGTATTTATGCTGCAGTAGTTTGTGTCGGGGGGCTAGGGTCAGTTTGTTATATCTGGAGTACTTCTCCTGTCTTATTCGGTGTCCTGGTGAATCTAAGTGTGCGTTCTCTAATTCCCTCCTTCTCTCTTTCCTTCTCTCTCTCGGAGGACCATGCCCCAGGACTACCTGACATGATGACTCCTTGCTGTCCCCAGTCCACCTGGCCATGCTGCTGCTCCAGTTTCAACTGTTCTGCCTTACTATTATTCAACCATGCTGGTCATTTATGAACATTTGAACATCTTGGCCACGTTCTGTTATAATCTCCACCCGGCACAGCCAGAAGAGGACTGGCCACCCCACATAGCCTGGTTCCTCTCTAGGTTTCTTCCTAGGTTTTGGCCTTTCTAGAGAGTTTTTCCTAGCCACCGTGCTTTTACACCTGCATTGTTTGCTGTTTGGGGTTTTAGGCTGGGTTTCTGTACAGCACTTTGAGATATCAGCTGATGTACGAAGGGCTATATAAATAAATTTGATTTGATTTGAATCCTTCCTGTCTGTACAGACCAGCCTAAACCAGTGTGAATCCTTCCTGTCTGTACAGACCAGCCTAAACCAGTGTGAATCCTTCCTGAAGACTCTGTACAGACCAGCCTAAACCAGTGTGAATCCTTCCTGAAGACTCTGTACAGACCGGCCTAAAACAGCAGTCTACTTGTCTGTCCTTCAAAATTATGAGTAGTACAGAAAAAGACTGTGCTTCTGTGTTCACACAGGGAAAGGTGAGTGGGTGATTAGGGTTAGTGAGGGTTGGTGTGTGTTTGCTCAGTGCAGGAGGGAGGCTGGGAGGGGCAAGCTGGAAATGCAGAGAGCGTGCCAAGTGCAGTCATGTTGCTCCCTGCCTGCCTGGCTGGCTCCACTGAGACGTAGCTTGCATCCCGAATTACACACTTTTCCCTACGTAGTGCACTCCTTTTGACCAGGAACCATAGGGCACAGCCATAGCCTAAACCCTGGCTGTCTCACTTGTTCCTGCAGGAGGATGGAATTCAAGGAAGCATGCAACTAAAACCTACAGCCGGGGGATGTTTCATGACAGGGCCCACGCACCCCTCCGTTTCTACCCTTCTCTCACCTCCCTCTGTTTCTACCCTTCACTCTCTATCCTTCTGCCCCTCCCTCTCCCTCTACCCTTCTCTCCCTCTACCCTTCTCTCCCTCTACCCTTCTCTTTCTTCATTACAAACCCTCTTTCTCCCTCCCTTACGTTTATAACCCTTCTCTCAATTCAATCTCTACCCTTCCCTCCCTTGTAACAGAAACTAGAAGAACAGATGGGCCTCCTCACGGTACCTGAGACTAGACCAGATGGGCCTCCTCACAATACTTGAGACTAGACCAGATGGGCCTCCTCACAATACCTGAGACTAGAACAGATGGGCCTCCTCACAGTACCTGAGACTAGAAGAACAGATGGGCCTCCTCACGGTACCTGAGACTAGAAGAACAGATGGGCCTCCTCATGGTACCTGAGACTAGACCAGATGGGCCTCCTCACGGTACCTGAGACTAGAACAGATGGGCCTCCTCACGGTACCTGAGACTAGAACAGATGGGCCTCCTCACGGTACCTGAGACTAGAAGAACAGAAGGGCCTCCTCACGGTACCTGAGACTAGAATAACAGATGGGCCTCATCACGGTACCTGAGACTAGAAAAACAGATGGACCTCCTCACGGTACCTGAGACTAGACCAGATGGGCCTCCTCACGGTACCTGAGACTCCATATGCTGACACCTCCACCATTTCTCAATGAGCTAAAACACACACACTTTGTGGTTGTGTTTGTGTGTATGAGTGAGAGAGACAGACTGCAAGTGACTACACACTAACAATCTTGGTGGGACTTGACTAGATGGGACTCCTCACGGTACCTGAGACTCCATATGCTGACACCTTCACCATTTACAGTAGATGACACATGTAGACTGCTATTGTGAGATATGTGTTTACAGCAGATGACACATGTAGACTGCTATTGAGAGAGAGACTCTATTGACAGTAGACTACACATGTAGACAATCTTTGAGAGAGGGACTATTTACAGCAGATGACATGTAGACTGCTATTGAGAGAGAGATTCTATTTACAGCAGATGACACATGAGACTGAGCGAGATGAGATATTCTATTTACAGCAGATGACACATGTAGACTGCTATTGAGAGAGAGATTCTATTTACAGTAGATGACACATGTAGACTGCTATTGAGTGAGAGAGATTCTATTTACAGTAGATGACACATGTAGACTGCTATTGAGTGAGAGAGATTCTATTTACAGCAGATGACACATGTAGACTGCTATTGAGTGAGAGAGATTCTATTTACAGCAGATGACACATGTAGACTGCTATTGAGAGAGATATTCTATTTACAGCAGATGACACATGTAGACTGCTATTGAGAGAGAGATTCTATTTACAGTAGATGACACATGTAGACTGCTATTGAGTGAGATATTCTATTTACAGCAGATGACACATCTGCTATTTTCTATTTACAGCAGATGACACATGTAGACTGCTATTGAGAGAGAGAGATTCTATTTACAGCAGATGACACATGTAGACTGCTATTGAGAGAGAGATTCTATTTACAGCAGATGACACATGTAGACTGCTATTGAGTGAGAGATTCTATTTACAGCAGATGACACATGTAGACTGCTATTGAGTGGAGGTCGACCGATTATGATTTTTCAATGCCGATACCGATTATTGGAGGACCAAGAAAACCGATACCGATTAATCGGACGATTTTTATTTATTTAGCCTCAAATAAATAATGAAACACGTTCAATTTGGTTTAAATTATGCAAAAACAAAGTGTTGGAAATAGTAAATAATATGTGCCAATATGCAATATGTGCCATGTAAAAAGCTAACTTTTAAAGTTCCTTGCTCAGAACATGAGAACATATGAAAGTTGGTGGTTCCTTTTAACATGAGACTTCAATATTCCCAGGTAAGAGGTTTTAGGTTGTAGTTATTATAGGACTATTTCCCTCTATACCATTTGTATTTCATTAACCTTTGACTATTGGATGTTCTTATAGGCACTTTAGTATTGCCAGTGTAACAGTATAGCTTCCATTCCCCTCCTCGCACCTACCTGGGCTCGAACCAGGAACACATCGACAACAGCCACACTCGAAGGAGCGTTACCCATCGCTCCACAAAAGCCGCGGCCCTTGCAGCGCAAGGGGAATAACTACTACAAATCTAAAAGCGAATGTCGTTTGAAACAGTATTAGCGCACACCCAGCTAACTAGCTAGCCTTTTCACATTGGTTACACCAGCCATTAGGCTGATAGGCTTGAAGTCATAAACAGCGCTGTGCTTGCGAAGAGCTGCTTGCGAAATGCACGAAAATGCTGTTTGAATGAATGATTACGGGCCTGCTGCTGCTCAGTCAGACTGCTCTATCAAATCAGACTGAATTATAACATAATAACACACAGAAATACGAGCCTTTGGTCATTAATATGATTGAATCCGGAAACGATCATTTCGAAAACAAAACGTTTATTATTTCAGTGAAATACGGAACCGTTGGGTATTTTATCTAACGGGTGGCATCCCTAAGTCTAAATATTCTTGTTACATTGCACAACCTTCAATGTATGTCATAATTACGTAAAATTCTGGCAAATTAATTCGCAATGAGCCAGGCAGCCCAAACTGTTGCATATACCTTGACTCTGCGTGCAATGAACGCAAGAGAAATTACACAATTTCACCTGGTTAATAATGCCTGCTAACCTGGATTAGTAGTTATAACTAGTGATTATTATTGATTGTTTTTTATAAGATAAGTTTAATGCTAGCTAACAATTTACCTTGGCTTCTACTGCATTCGCGTAACAGCCAGGCTCCTCGTGGAGCGCAATGGTTAGAGCATTGGACTAGTTAACTGTACGGTCGCAAGATTGGATCCCAAGAGCTGACAAGGTGAAAATCTCTCGTTCTGCCCCTGAACAAAGCAATTAACCCACAGTTCCTGGGCCATCATTGAAAATAAGAATGTGTTCTTAACTGGCTTGCTTAGTTAAATAAAGATATATAAAAAAAATATATATAATAATAATAATAATAAAAAATAAAGTAAATCGGAAATCGGCGCCCAAAAATACCGATGTCCGATTGTTATGAAAACTTGAAATCGGCTCTAATTAAATTGGTTATTCCGATTAATCGGTCGACCTCTACTCGAGTGAGATTCTATTTACAGTAGATGACACAATGTAGACTGCTATTGAGAGAGATTATATTGACAGTAGATGACACATGTAGACTGCTATTGAGAGAGAGATTCTATTTACAGTAGATGACACATGTAGACTGCTATTGAGAGAGAGATTCTATTTACAGCAGATGACACATGTAGACTGCTATTGAGAGAGAGATTCTATTTACAGCAGATGACACATGTAGACTGCTATTGAGAGAGATATTCTATTTACATTCTAGATGTGATGTTACAAACCAGGTACTATATTACAGTGTCACTACTGTTTATGAAAGGTTAATGAATAACAACTTTCATAACACTACTGAGGTTTACAACTAGTCTAGTGGAGGAGAGAGAACTAGTAGCTGGTGGTGGTAATACCCCATTAACATGGGGTTTAACGGCGGTTGGCATCCGATCGAAGGTGGTACAGAGCTCAATGCGTCACACCCTCCATTAGGGCTCCACACTTTCAGATCAAGCATTACACTGGCTCATACACTGCCCCTATACAAACGCCTTCTCGCATCAGCACCCTGATCACCATCTACAATCGATGTCAAGACAACGTGAACGACTGTGAATTCTGCAGTTGTATGTGTTTTACCGAAACCAGCTTACCAGTAACTCTGAAATAATGTTTAGAGTTTTCTTGAGAACTAGTTGAAGGCCTGCTGACAGATTAGGACATTTGATTTGAGGTTTTAAAAGAAGCATGCAGGCATTGAGTATTTATTTTCTTAAGAGGCAGACAGCTAGTATCAGCTTGAGCTGTGGTTAATTTTGATAAATCACTCAGTGATGGACATCGCCGACATGTTGGTTTAATGAAAAGTTAATCAAATTAAAGATACATTAATTGTCGAGTCAAAATGATAGGCTATATTTATTTTTAAAAACGTGGTGACATTAAAATCAAAAATGTGTCATATGCGCCGAAATAATGCTGAAACACTTAATTAATGGAATACGAAATGTGTTGGCGTTAGAGTTGGCAAAGCCTAGCTGACCCAAGATCAACAAGTAACAAGAGCCTTCACTCACTGGACTAGAAGTAGCAAGAGCCTTCACTCACTGGACTAGAAGTAACAAGAGCCTTCACTCACTGGAATAGAAGTAGCAAGAGCCTTCACTCACTGGACTAGAAGTAGCAAGAGCCTTCACTCACTGGACTAGAAGTAACAAGAGCCTTCACTCACTGGACTAGAAGTAACAAGAGCCTTCACACACTGGACTAGAAGTAACAAGAGCCTTCACACACTGGACTAGAAGTAGCAAGAGCCTTCACTCACTGGACTAGAAGTAGCAAGAGCCTTCACTCACTGGACTAGAAGTAGCAAGAGCCTTCACTCACTGGACTAGAAGTAACAAGAGCCTTCACTCACTGGACTAGAAGTAACAAGAGCCTTCACTCACTGGACTAGAAGTAACAAGAGCCTTCACTCACTGGACTAGAAGTAACAAGAGCCTTCACTCAATGGACAAGAAGTAACAAGAGCCTTCACTCACTGGACTAGAAGTAACAAGAGCCTTCACTCACTGGACTAGAAGTAACAAGAGCCTTCACTCACTGGACTAGAAGTAACAAGAGCCTTCACACACTGGACTAGAAGTAACAAGAGCCTTCACTCACTGGACTAGAAGTAACAAGAGCCTTCACACACTGGACTAGAAGTAACAAGAGCCTTCACTCACTGGACTAGAAGTAACAAGAGCCTTCACACACTGGACTAAAAGTAACAAGAGCCTTCACTCACTGGACTAGAAGTAGCAAGAGCCTTCACACACTGGACTAGAAGTAACAAGAGCCTTCACTCACTGGACTAGAAGTAACAAGAGCCTTCACTCACTGGACTAGAAGTAACAAGAGCCTTCACTCACTGGACTAGAAGTAACAAGAGCCTTCACTGGACTAGAAGTAACAAGAGCCTTCACTCACTGGACTAGAAGTAACAAGAGCCTTCACTCACTGGACTAGAAGTAACAAGAGCCTTCACTCACTGGACTAGAAGTAGCAAGAGCCTTCACTCACTGGACTAGAAGTAGCAAGAGCCTTCACTCACTGGACTAGAAGTAGCAAGAGCCTTCACTCACTGGACTAGAAGTAGCAAGAGCCTTCACTCACTGGACTAGAAGTAGCAAGAGCCTTCACACACTGGACTAGAAGTAACAAGAGCCTTCACTCACTGGACTAGAAGTAGCAAGAGCCTTCACTCACTGGACTAGAAGTAACAAGAGCCTTCACTCACTGGACTAGAAGTAACAAGAGCCTTCACTCACTGGACTAGAAGTAACAAGAGCCTTCACTCACTGGACTAGAAGTAGCAAGAGCCTTCACTCACTGGACTAGAAGTAGCAAGAGCCTTCACACACTGGACTAGAAGTAGCAAGAGCCTTCACTGGACTAGAAGTAGCAAGAGCCTTCACTCACTGGACTAGAAGTAACAAGAGCCTTCACTGGACTAGAAGTAGCAAGAGCCTTCACTCACTGGACTAAAGGCACAATATCAACACAGCAACAAATGTATCAAAACCAGAGATTACATGTTACAATGTGTCAGTAAAGATGAGTTAGGCAGATAATTATAGACAGTCTACAAAGTAACCAACCCTGGTTTATGAACGTCAGTAACGATGAGAGGCTACATGTCTGCCTTTACGGTATGCTAGGGAAATATTTCTTACCACACCATTCCATAGGCGCCCTCGCCAATATAGGAGAGATTGTGGTAGCGAGGGCCGACATCGAAGGCCTGTCCTCGGACTAACTCAGCGCCAGATCCGGGGTTGGGGCCGCTGCCAGCACTGGCAGATACTGCTGCTGTCGCCATTGTGAAAACTAGCTGTATTTTTAACACGTTCTCCACAGCCAAAAAGAAAGGGAAAAATACGAAAAGTCACCGCTGTAATAACGTTATACAACACAGTGAGACTTTATGAAGTCCTCAGTAACGGCGAAAGAGAGTAAGAAAAGTAATTTGTCCGCTCCTATAACGTGTACAAAGCCTGATTCCACTGACTGCAGTCTGGTAGCTACTGCAAGAGCAGGGGTGTATTCATTTACGCCGATTCGGTTGCGAAATTTTTGGTCTGTTGCAAAACCTTTTGCAACAGAAAGCGTTTACTCCCAACGTAAAACGTTTTGCAACGAAAACGAGGGCTTCTATTTGACACATTCGGGTAGGCCCCTCCCCGTTTCCTTCCGTTTGCTCTGTTTGCTTCTTACACGCGGTAAACGCTTTCGGTTGCAAGACGTAATGAATACACAGCGCTGAGCCGAGGCTGCTGCAGGAAATAACGGAGTGCGTCATGTGATCAAGGAGGCAAGACAAGATCGACAACCTCGCTGTGAGAAGATCTTTAACATCACCCGGATAAATCAAACTCATTATAACACAAATTACCTTTGTCTACAGATTAGGCCCATGAGGATGAAGATTACTAGGCACAACCCTTTAGGATAATATCAGATATTCTTACATGCAGGTCTATATTTATTGCATGACTGCAAATTATAGATTGACATGAATTGCCTACAACCACTGTTGTCCATAATGAGTATGTATTATTGTGGATTATCATGATGATAATCTGAGTATGTATTATTGTGGATTATCATGATGATAATCTGAGATTATTGAATCATTATGAGGGGTTAATCTCTGATCTTCAGATTGAGGCAGTTGGCAGTTCCTGGAGTGCGGTGCCAAGAAAATAACCTCTCACTCAACGTCAACAAAACAAAGGAGCTGATCGTGGACTTCAGGAAACAGCAGAGGGTGCACCCCCCCTATCTACATCAACCGGACCGCAGTGGAGAAGGTGGAAAGCTTAAAATTCCTCTGTGTACACATCACGGACAAACTGAAATGGTCCACCCACACAAACAGTGTGGTGAAGAAGGCGCAACAGCGCTTCTTCAACCTCAGGAGGTTGAAGAAATTTGTCTTGGCACCTAAAACCCTCACAAACTTTTACAGATGCACAATTGAGAGCATCCTGTCGGGCTATATCACCGTCTGGTACGGCAACTGTCCAACTCATCCCCAGGGGCAAACTACCTGCCCTCCAGGACACCTACAGCATCCGATGTCAAAGGAAGGCCATAAAGATCATCAAGGACAACAACCACCCAAGCCACTGCCTGTTCATTTTGTGCTGTCTGCGACTAAATTGGAAAACAAACAGAAAGGTAGAAGAATGGATGTGATAAAAGTCACAGGTATTGTGGTTGTTTGTGCAATGGTCATTATGGCCAAACAGTTCTATTTTTGTTTCATCAGACCAGAGGACATTTCTCCACAATGTACAATCTTTGTCCCCATGTGCAGTTGCAAACCGTAGTCTGGCTTTTTTATGGTGGTTTCGGATCAGTGGCTTCTTCCTTGCTGAGCGGCCTTTCAGGTTATGTCGATATAGGACTAGTTTTACTGTGGATATAGATACTTTTGTACCTGTTTCCTCCAGCATCTTCACAAGGTCCTTTGCTGTTGTTCTGGGATTGATTTGCACTTTTCACACCAAAGTATGTTAATCTCTAGGAGACAGAACGCATCTACGTCCAGAGCGGTATGACGGCTGCGTGGTTCTATGGTGTTTATACTTGGGTACTATTGTTTGTACAGATAAACGTGGTACCTTCAGGTGTTTGGAAATTGCCCCCAAGGATGAACCAGACTTGTGGAAGTCTACAATTTTTTTCTGAGGTCTTGGCTGATTTCTTTTGATTTTCCCATGATGTCAAGCAAAGAGGCACTGAGTTTGAAGGTAGGCCTTGAAAAACATCCACAGGTACACCTCCAATTGACTCAAATGTTGTCAATTAGCCTATCAGAAGCTTCTAAAGCCATAACATAATTTTCTGGAATTTTCCAAGCTGTTTTCAGGCACAGTCAACTTAGTGTATGTAAACTTCTGACCCACTGGAATTGTGATACAGTGAATTATAAGTGATATAATCTGTCTTTAAACAATTGTTGGAAAAATCACTTTCGTCATGCACAAAGTAGATGTCCTAACCGACTTGCCAAAACTATAGTTTATTAACAAGACATATGTGGAGTGGTTGAAAAACGAGTTAATGACTCCAACCGAAGTGTATGTTAACTTCAACTGTATATAGTATGGTGTGTTCAGATAGTATAGACAGTATATTGATAGAAAGGTGTTTACAACAGTAGTTATATAAGATTAGCCCTGACTAGAATACACTATATACATATGAAGTGGGTAAAACAGTATGTAAACATGATTAAAGTGACCAGTGTTTCATGACTATGTATATAGGGCAGCAGCCTCTAAGGTGCAGGGTAGAGTACCGTGTGGTAGCCGGCTAGGAACAGTGTCAAAAGTTCAGGGCAGGTTACTGGGTACAGGCTGGATAGTGGTGACTATTTAACAGTCTAATGGCCTGGAGATAGAAGCTATTTTTCAGCCTCTCGGGTCCAAGCTTCAATTCACCTGTACTGCCTCTGCCTTCTGATGGTACTGGGAGAACAGGCCGTGGCTCAGGTGGCTGAGGTCCTTCCTGTGAGTGATGTGTTGAGTGGTACTGGGAGAACAGGTGGCTGAGGTCCTTCCTGTGAGTGATGTGTTGAGTGGTACTGGGAGAACAGGTGGCTGAGGTCCTTCCTGTGAGTGATGTGTTGAGTGGTACTGGGAGAACAGGTGGCTGAGGTCCTTCCTGTGAGTGATGTGTTGAGTGGTACTGGGAGACCAGGTGGCTGAGGTCCTTCCTGTGAGTGATGTGTTGAGTGGTACTGGGAGAACAGGTGGCTGAGGTCCTTCCTGTGAGTGATGTGTTGAGTGGTACTGGGAGAACAGGTGGCTGAGGTCCTTCCTGTGAGTGATGTGTTGAGTGGTACTGGGAGAACAGGTGGCTGAGGTCCTTCCTGTGAGTGATGTGTTGAGTGGTACTGGGAGAACAGGTGGCTGAGGTCCTTCCTGTGAGTGATGTGTTGAGTGGTACTGGAAGAACAGGTGGCTGAGGTCCTTCCTGTGAGTGATGTGTTGAGTGTCCGTTTGTTGATTGCCTTCTGTTCGCCCCATAAGTCATGAAAGTGGTCGAATGGGTGAAGAGTGTCAATTTGTTAGTAGGCGAATTCCACCCATGTCAACGTAATTTACCTAATGTGAGTCTCATTTCATACAAGCACATTTGTTTCCACAACGGAGGACGACGTGAGGAGTCGAGCAAAACTAATTGATATTCTCCCCTATAGACGAGACCTTGGGACTCATGGCTGCATTTCCACAGGCAGCCCAATTCTGATGTTTTTTCTACTAATTGGTCTTTCGACCAATCACAGCAGCGCTTTTCACAGCAGCGCTTTTTTCAAAGCTGATCTGACTGTTTAAAAGAACAATTTGTGAAAAAAATATCAGATTTGGGCTGCCCATGTAAACTAATGGTGTCAAAGCATCCATGAAGGCCTATTGAGTGCTGCTTGTCAGCAGAGGGCGCTAAAATATCAAACTATGAAAAACAATCTCAGCTGAATCGAATGTTATTGAATTGACATTTTTAAATGAATAACGCAAGTTTTTAAACGAATTATATAATATAAGTCATGTTATTACATAAATAAGTATCCTGTCTACTGTGTACTCCGATCGGCTCATATATGCAATTTATATGTATATATTCTCTGCATTATACAGGACTCCTTTTTTAAAAATAGTTTTAAATAATGTCATAAACACAAAAACCCTCGTAATAAAGTTGTGTTTTAATGCATTTCATTGGTGTAAAATGTTAAGGCAATGAGCAGGTTTCTTTACGACAGCTATGCGTCACGTTTTGTGTACGTCATAGCCTGCACTGCGATTCTTTGAAGTTCATTAGATTCGGGTTTTGTGGAGACTGGACTGCAGAATTATACAGAAAAACAGCAGGTTGCAGAAAAATAAAGGATGTATTAAATCTTTCGTGTAAGAAAGAAGTGAAAGAACGAAGTGTATATCCGTCATGCGCTAGTAGTTTGATACAATATTGCTTTGGCACTGCTTTATTTTGGAAACGAGTCATATGAGTTTGAAGTGAAGATGGCCGAGGGGAGGCTGATATCATCGTACCCTTTTCAGGATCCACAACTTTCACAAAGTTTGGACGCCACGGGGGACTCTGACAGAGTACATATTCAAGCTAAAAACGGACATGTTGCTGGCACCCCGGATGAGTCTTTCTCTCCGACGTCGGTCATTTATTTTAAAGAGGCGCTCAGTTCGGCCAACATCCGATTTGCCAAGACTGGACTGTCATCTCCCACTCCTGTTCAATATGAGTTCAATATCGAAAGAATGTCCAACAAAACGAAAAGTGAGTTTCAATAAATATAATAATTTGGGTCTATAGTTAGAGGCTATAGGTGGCTAGGTTACCCCCTAGAGGCTATAGGTGGCTAGGTTACCCCCTAGAGGCTATAGGTGGCTAGGTTACCCCCTAGAGGCTATAGGTGGCTAGGTTACCCCCTAGAGGCTATAGGTGGCTAGGTTACCCCCTAGAGGCTATAGGTGGCTAGGTTACCCCCTAGAGGCTATAGGTGGCTAGGTTACCCCCAGAGGCTATAGGTGGCTAGGGCTTACCCCCCTAGAGGCTATAGGTGGCTAGGTTACCCCCTAGAGGCTATAGGTGGCTAGGTTACCCCCTAGAGGCTATAGGTGGCTAGGTTACCCCCTAGAGTCTGTAGGTGGCTAGGTTACCCCCTAGAGGCTATAGGTGGCTAGGTTACCCCCTAGAGGCTATAGGTGGCTAGGTTACCCCTAGAGGCTATAGGTGGCTAGGTTACCCCTAGAGGCTATAGGTGGCCCCTAGGGCTTACCCCCCCTAGAGGCTATAGGTGGCTAGGTTACCCCCTAGAGGCTATAGGTGGCTAGGTTACCTCCTAGAGTCAGATGAACACCTCTGGTCAGCTAATTCTGTGTCACCATGTCAGTAGTTGGTGTTGTGATGTAGCTGGTTAGCTAGGTAGTCATGTTATTTAGCTTGTTGTCTATGCTGGTTGTTTACATACCTGATTTAGCAGACGCTCTTATATACCTGATGTGTATAATGTAAGGGAACAATACATGTTGTGGATAATATTTACAGAGTAGGTGAGGTCCATTCCTGAATGGCTGATCAGATTACATTGCAGCCTCAAAGGCGTTTTTGAGATCGAAGCGTGCCACGTTTGCAAATGTTTTGCAAATAATTGCTGGTGAGTTATTGCCCAGGTATAGCACATTTTTGGTAATTAATGAGATCCCCTCAAGTCATGGTTTTTGCGCATCACAGGCGGGTGTGTCAGTGGGCCGTTGCCAGAGAAGAGAGAGACATTAGTGCAGCAGGTAAACTGATATACGACAGACTAACTCGATAATCAGCCAAACTACAATGTTTTGAATGGTTCTCGCTATTTAACCATTAGCATGCATTAATGTCATTGTTTAGTCCTATGTCCTAAAAAATATTCTAACATGCTGACAAGGTGCGCCATCACACGCGTGTTGATTTTGTCCATCCACACCAGACACGATCAGGACATGGAGGTTGAAATATCAAAACCAACTTTGAACCAACTATATTAATTTGGGGACAGGTCGAAAAACATTTAACATTCATGTAAATTTAGCTGGCTCGTATGCTGTTGCTAGCTAATTTGTCCTGGGATAAAAACATTGGGTTGTTATTTTACCTGAAATGCACAAGGTCCTCTACTCTGACAATTAATCCACAGATAAAAGTTTTTTCTTCTAGTAATCTCGCCTCCTTTAGGCTTCTTCGTCTTTGGACTTTAAATGGCGGTTGACAACCAACTTTAACCGTCACCGACTGGACTGGAGTGTGGCCCTCAGTTCATCTTTCAATCACCCATATGGGTATATTCTCCTTAAAACCAATGAGATGGAAGAGGCGGGACTTGCAGCGCATCATGCGTCTCAAATGAAGTATTTTAGCACCTGGCCACGCAGGCGCTCTTGAGCAGTTTGGATGAAATTATTGAATAACATGTAAACTCAGCAACAAAAAAAGGTCCTTTCACTGTCAACTGTGTTTATTTTCAGCAAACTTAACGTGTAAATATTTGTATGAACATGACAAGATTCAACAACTGAGACATAAACTGAACAAGTTCCACAGACATGTGACTAACTGAAATGTAATAATGTGTCCCTGAACAAAGGGGGGGTTCAAAATCAAAAGTAACAGTCAGCATCTGTTGTGGCCACCAGCTGCATTAAGTGCTGCAGTGCATCTCCTCCTCATGGACTGCACCAGATCAGCCAGTTCTTGCTGTGAGATGTTACCCGCTCTTCCACCAAGGCACCTGCAAGTTCACGGACATTTCTGGGGGGAATGGCCTTAGACCTCACTCTCCGATCCAACAGGTCCCAGATGTGCTCAATGGGATTGAGATCCAGGCTCTTCGCTGGCCATGGCAGAACACTGACATTCCTGTCTTGCAGGAAATCACACACAGAACGAGCAGTATGGCTGGTGGCATTGTCATGTTGGAGGGTCATGTCAGGATGAGTCTGCAGGAAGGGTACCACATGAGGAAGGAGGATGTTTTCCTTGTAACGCACAGCGTAGAGATTGCCTGCAATGACAACAAGCTCAGTCCGATGATGCTGTGATACACCGCCCCAGACCATGACGGACCCTCCACTTCCAAATCAATCTTTCTCCAGAGTACAGGCCTCTGTGTAACGCTCATTCCTTCGACGATAAATGCAAATCCAACAAAACTGTGACTTGTCAGTGAAGAGCACTTTTTGCCAGTCCTGTCTGGTCCAGCGATGGTGGGTTTGTTCACGTAGCAGACGACGTTGCCGGTGATGTAAGGCAGGTCCTCACCAGACAACAGGCCTACAAGCCCTCAGTCCAGCCTATCTCATCCTATTGCGGACAGTCTGAGCACTGATGGAGGGATTGTGCGTTCCTGGCGTATCTCGGGCAGTTGTTGTTGCCATCCTGTACCTGTCCCGCAGGTGTGATGTTCGGATGTAAGGATCTTGTGCAGGTGTTGTTACACGTGGTCTGCCACTGCGAGGACGATCAGCTGTCCATCCTGTCTCCCTGTAGCGCTGTCTTAGACGTCTCACAGTACGGACATTGCAATTTATTGCCCTGGCCACATCTGCAGTCCTCATGCCTCCTTGCAGCATGCCTAAGGCACATTCACGCAGATGAGCAGGGACCCTGGGCATCTTTCTTTTGGTGTTTGTCAGAGTCAGTAGAAAGGCCTCTTTAGTGTCCTAAGTTTTCATAAATGTGACCTTAATTGCCTACCATCTGTAAGCTGTTAGTCTTAACGACCGTTCCACAGGTGCATGTTTATTAATTGTTTATGGTTCATTGAACAAGCATGAGAAACAGTGTTTAAACCCTTTACAATGAAGATCTGTGAAGTTTTATGGATTTTTACGAATTATCTTTGAAAAGAGACTTGTTTTTTTGCGTTGAGTTTGTCTACATTTATTTAGCAAAGTTAGCACTCGTACCACAAGTGGTGTGGTAGCCTAAATGACAAATAACTCCTACGCTGTCAAGATCTCCCCTGAACTCTGAATATTTTAACCTTACAAATATATTAATATATTAGTTCGCTAACTCGCCCATCTTAACCATTTGATCCCTGGTTCATTGAATGAGAGAATAGTTTAGGGCTGACCCCATTTAGTCGACTTGTCGATTGTTTCGTCAATAGGCTGTTGGTCGACTGAGTATTATTATTGTCAAGCAGTTGTAAAGAAAATCTATGGCACATGTCTTGATTGACACTTGTCTCAGTGGACTGATCCATTTCCCATTGCAGAGGCCACGGGAATTGCACACCAGTAGTACAGTTAATTCCCATTATTTCTAATCTACTTTTGTTACTGTAAAATCTGTTAATGCATTCAATATTTTATTATTAGTCCTACAGTTCTGATGATTGGAGTATGAATAGAAGTAGGCCTAGTCTACCTGGCCTTTGTGCAAATGTAGGCTTCTAAATGTGCCCATTTGGGGATCTGAAGGTATGTCTGATTTGGCTTAACGCACCACCACTAATGAGTTGTGGAGCTTCCCAAAGTATTTTTTTCTTCACCTCACACAGCAACTAAACAAAGTCTGTTTTTACATCCATTGAGAATTTATTTACTTTTATTTAATGCCCGTAGTTCCAATAGAATGGTAAGAGACGGGAATAATATATTGAATGCAGTAACAGAAATTACAGTAACCAAACATTGTAGACGAGAAATGATAGGAATTCAATGTAAATATACTACTGGTGATGAATGTAATGGGGAATTGATAGACACTAACATCAGACAACCACTCGCCCACACAGCGCCATACACTCTGTCTGCCATCTACCCGGTGCAATTGAACCCGGCTTTCATCCGTAAAGAGCACACTTCTCCAGAGTGCCGGTGACCATCGACGGTGAGCATTTGCCCCCTGAAGTTGGTTACGTCGCCAAACTGCAGTCAGGTCAAGACCCTGACGACGAGCACGCAGATGAGCTTCCCGAGACTGCAGAAATGATTTGGTTATGCAAACCCACATTTTCATCAGCTGTCTGGGTGGCTGGTCTCAGACAATCCCGCAGGTGAAGAAGCTGGATGTGGAGGTCCTGGGCTGGCGTGGTTACACGTGTTCTGTGGTTGAAGCTTTTGGATGTTTTACATGCTGTGTTCATACACTGCTCAACAAATAAAGGGAACACTTAAACAACACAATGTAACTCCAAGTCAATCACACTTCTGAGAAATCAAACTGTCCACTTAGGAAGCAACACTGATTGACAATACATTTCACATGCTGTTGTGCAAATGGAATAGACAACAGGTGGAAATTATAGGCAATTAACAAGACACCCCCAATAAAGGAGTGATTCTGTTCTTGGTGACCACAGACCACTTCTCAGTTCCTATGCGTCCTGGCTGATGTTTTTGGTCACTTTTGAATGCTGGCGGTGCTTTCACTCTAGTGGTAGCATGAGACGGAGTCTACAACCCACACAAGTGGCTCAGGTAGTGCAGCTCATCCAGGATGACACAACAATGCAAAACAATGACCTCCAGCAGGCTACAAATGTGCATGTGTCTGCTCAAACGGTCAGAAACAGACTCCATGAGGGTGGTAAAACGGTGGTATGAGGGCCCAACGTCCACAGGTGGGGGTTTTGCTTATAGCCCAACACCGTGCAGGACTTTTGGCATTTGCCAGAGAACACCAAGATTGGCAAATTCACCACTGGTGCCCTGTGCTCTTCACAGATGAAAGCAGGTTCACACTGAGCACATGTGACAGACGTGACAGAGTCCGGAGACGCCGTGGAGAACGTTCTGCTGCCTGCAACATCCTCCAGCATGACCGGTTTGGCTGTGGGTCAGTTATGGTGTGGGGTGGCATTTCTTTGGGGGCCGCACAGCCCTCCATGTGCTCGCCAGAGGTAGCCTGACTGCCTGACTGCCATTAGGTACCGAGATGAAATCCTCTGACCCTTTGTGAGACCATATGCTGGTGCGGTTGGCCCTGGGGTCCACCTAATGCAAGACAATGCTAGACCTCATGTGGCTGGAGTGTGTCAGCAGTTCCTGCAAGAGGAAGGCATTGATGCTATGGACTGGCCCGCCCGTTCCCCAGACCTGAATCCAATTGAGCACATCTGGGACGTCATGTCTCGCTCCATCCACCAACGCCACGTTGCACCACAGACTGTCCAGGAGTTGGCGGATGCTTTAGTCCAGGTCTGGGAGGAGATCCCTCAGGAGACCATCCACCACCTCATCAGGAGCATGCCCAGGCATTGTAGGGAGGTCATACAGGCACGTGGAGGCCACACACACTACTGAGCCTCATTTGGACTTGTTTTAAGGACGTTACATCAAAGTTGGATCAGCCTGTAGTGTGGTTTTCCACTTTAATTTTGAGTGTGACTCCAAATCCAGACCTCCATGGGTTGATAAATTTGATTTCCATTGATAATTTTTGTGTGATTTTGTCATCAGCACATTCAACTATGTAAAGAAAAAAGTATTTAATAAGTATTTCATTCATTCAGATCTAGGATGTGTTATTTTAGTATTCCCTTTATTTTTTTGAGCCGTGTGTCGATACAGTGCATTCGGAAAGTATTCAGACCCCTTGACTTTTTCCACATTGTGTTACGTTACAGCCTTATTCTAAAATGGATTACATTTTGGTTTTCCCCCTAATCGATATACACACACTACCCCATAATGACATCACAATACCCCGTAATGACATCACAATACCCCTTAATGACAAAGCAAAAAACAGGATTGTAGACATTTTTGATAATATATAATATTTAAAAAATGAAAACAGAAATGACATTTACATAAGTATTCAGACCCTTTTACTTAGTACTTTGTTGACGCACCTTTGGTAGTGATTACAGCCGTGTCTTCTTGGGTGTGACGCTACAAGCTTGGAATACATGTATTTGGGGAGTTTCTCCCATTCTTCTCTGCAGATCCTTTCAAGCTCTCAGGTTGGATGGGGAGCATCGCTGCACAGCTATTTTCAAGTCTCTCCAGAGTTGTTAGATCGGGTTCCAGATGTGACACTTGGCAATCAGAGAGGTCAATCTTGTTTCTCATGGTTTGAGTCCTTTTAGGTAAACTACAATTGGGCTGTTGCGCCTTTTTACTGAGGAGTGACTTCCGTCTGGTCACTCGACCATAAAGGCCCGATTGGTGTTGCAGAGATGGTTGTCCTCTTGGAAGGTAATCCCATCCCCACAGAGGAACTCTGGAGCTCTGTCAGAGTGACTCGGTTGCTCAATTTGGCTGGGCAACCAGCTCTAGGAAGAGTCTTGGTGGTTCCAAACATTTGTGTAAGAATGATGGAGGCCGCTGTGTTCTTGGGCAGTATTGTTGTGAAATTTTAGATGTCACTTGTTAGATATTACTGCACTGTTGGAGCTAGAAACACAAGCATTTCACAACACCCGCAATAACATCTGCTTAACACGTGTATGTGACAAACAAAATTGGATTTGAATTGAGATGGATTAGGTTGAGTTGGACCGTGGAGTGAAGGAAAAGCAGCTAAACAAGTGCTCAGCATATGTGGGAACTCCTTCAAGATTGAAAGAATCTAAAAATGTATTTGGATTTGTTTAACAATTCTTTTTGGTTACTACATGCTTCCATATGTGTTATTTCCTAGTTTTAATGTCTTCACTATTATTCTACAATGTAGAAAATAGTAAAAAATAAAAACCCTTGAATGAGTAGGTGTTGTAAAACTTTTGACCGGTAGTGTAATTGGTGTTTTGATACAGGCTAGATGTAGCTGGATGGTCTGACTGAGCTCTGCAGTTCCTCTGTGGAGATGGTTGTACTTCGGGAAGGTTCTCCCATCTCTCTTCAGCACTCCACCAATCAGGCCTTTATGGTAGAGTGTCCATACGGAAACCACTCCTCAGTAAAGATGACAGCCCGCTTGGGGTTTGCCAAAAGGCACCCAAAGGACTCGCACACGATGAGAAACTAGATTCGCTGGTCTGATGAAATCAAGATTGAATTCTTTGGCCTGAAAGCCAAGTGGCACCATCCCTACGGTGAAGCATGGTGGTGGCACCATCATGCTGTGGGGATGTTTTTCAGCCGCAGGGACTGGGAGACTAGTCAGGAGCGAGGTCATGGTGCAAAGTACAGAGAAATCCTTGCTGAAAACTTGCTCAAGACTGCTCAGGACCTCACAACCCTACTTATATAAATGTGATATTTCTGTTTTTTAATTTGAGAAATTAGCAAACATAAAAAAAATGTAAAAAGTTTTTGCTTTGTCATTATGGGGTGTAGATTGATCGGGGGGGAAACACTTTATATCAATTTTAGAATAAGGCTGTAACAATTTGGAAAAAGTCACGGGGTCAAATGCTGCACATTTGATATCTTTTTTGAACTGAACTTCTGTTTAGCGATCTAACTAGTCATCTTTCGGTGAATTTTGCCATTTTGAATCCAAGAAAGTGTGATGGACCAAGTATTATTAGCATTGTTTAGTATCTTGCTAGCTGGGTGGAATTGAACGTTAGCTAGCCAGGGAAATGTTGAGCCACATTAGCCAATTTATCTGATGAAATAGATGAGTTTATGGTGTGAAAATTGGCTAATAAGGTCAGATGAGCTAATGTTAGTAACCTAACCAATTCGCTATAGTATTAACTGGAAACATTATACCACTACAGGATCTAGATACTTTTGCTATTCTCTCTGGATTAAAATCAAATTATGATAAATGTACCATATTACGTATTGGATCACAACAAAAAAGCCAATTTTACATTACTGTGTAGTTTACCAATTAAATGGTCTGATGGAGATGTGGACATACTCAGTATACAAATCCCAAAAGAAATAAACGATCTCACTCCAATAAATGTTTATAGAAGGTTAGCAAAAATAGATAAGATCTTGCTACCATGGAAAGGAAAATACCTGTCTATTTGTGGAAAAATCACCCTGATGAACTCTTTAGTCATATCCCAGTTTACCCTGATTAACTCTTTAGTCATATCCCAGTTTACCCTGATTAACTCTTTAGTCATATCACAGTTTACCTGTTTGCTTCTGGTTTTGCCTACACCTAGTGACCTGCTTTTTCAATTATATGAACAAAAAATGTTCAATTTTATATGGAACAACAAGCCAGATAAAATTAAAAGGGCCTATTGATATAATGTATATGGAATTGGAGGGCAGAAATGATTAAATATTAAAGCATTAGACCTCTCACTAAAGGCATCAGTCATACAAAAGTTATACTTAAATCCAAACTGGTTCTCTAGTAAATTGGTAGGAATGTCTCATCCTATGTTCAAGAAGGGCCCTTTCCCTTTATTCAGATTACAACCTCTCCCTTTATTCAGATTACAACCTCTCCCTTTATTCAGATTACAACCTCTCCCTTTATTCAGATTACAACCGCTCCCTTTATTCAGATTACAACCTCTCCTTTATTCAGATTACAACCTCTCCCTTTATTCAGATTACAACCTCTCCCTGTATTCAGATTACAACCTCTCCCTTTATTCAGATTACAACCTCTCCCTCTATTCAGATTACAACCTCTCCCTGTATTCAGATTACAACCTCTCTCTTTATTCAGATTACAATCTCTCCCTTTATTCAGATTACAACCTCTCCCTTTATTCAGATTACAACCTCTCCCTTTATTCAGATTACAACCTCTCCCTTTATTCAGATTACAACCTCTCCCTCTATTCAGATTACAACCTCTCCCTTTATTCAGATTACAACCTCTCCCTTTATTCAGATTACAACCTCTCCCTGTATTCAGATTACAACCTCTCCCTGTATTCAGATTACAACCTCTCCCTGTATTCAGATTACAACCTCTCCCTTTATTCAGATTACAACCGCTACCTTTATTCAGATTACAACCTCTCCCTTTATTCAGATTACAACCTCTCCCTTTATTCAGATTACAACCTCTCCCTTTATTCAGATTACAACCTCTCCCTTTATTCAGATTACAACCTCTCCCTGTATTCAGATTACAACCTCTCCCTCTATTCAGATTACAACCTCTTCCTTTATTCAGATTACAACCTTTCCCTTTATTCAGATTATTGCTCACTTTCAGTTGTTTGAAAAGGAAATAATCTCCAAAATATCTTTATTTTTTAAACAAGCCTTAGAAAGTTGGTTGCAATGTCAGTTTAATCCACCTGAAAAGACAGAACAAACAGTACAACAAATATTGTGGTTAAATTCAAATATACTAATTGATTAAAAAAACTGTTTATTGAAGAAATGTTTAAAAAAAGCTATACATTTAGTGAATGACATCATAAATAGGACTGATGGAGTTTTGTCACACATGCAGCTAACACAGACATTTGGAAATGTCTGCTCTACCCAAAATTACAACCAACTAATTGCAGCATTACCACAAAATGGAAGAGGTAAGTAGAAGGGAGAAAGAGTTAGGAACTTGTATGTCGGCCCTGTATTAAATAACATAAATAAATGGTTGAAGAAAAGTGTGATAAGTAAAAACATTCACCAATTTCATTTAAGGACCAAAAAACTGACAGCTGTGCCATATAAATTGCAAAACAGTTGGGAAGAGCTTTTCGATGTACCCATTCCATGGCACATGGTTTATGAATTGATACGCTAAACAACACCGGATTCAAAACTTCAACATTTTTATTTAAATTACTATACAAAATTCTTGCAACCAATAGAATGTTAAATATATGGGGGATACAATCTTCCCAACTCTGCAGATTCTGCTGTGAGGAGGCAGAGTCATTGAATCATTTATTTTGGTATCGTCCATATGGAGCTCGTTTTTGGTCACAGGTCCAGGAATGGCTGAAGAATTGCAACATTTGCCTAGAACTAACACTACAGATAGCAATACTGGGCGATTTGAAAAGCCATAGTCAATCAATCAATAATATAATGATGATATTAGAAAACAAAAATATTTTTAATTTACAAGCTGTAGAAGCTATGAGAATAGAAAGGTTCAATTATTTAGTGAAGCATCACAGCACAGTTGAAAAATATATGGCAAATAGAAATACAAAATGGATGGTGTTGAGAGACAGATGGGAGGGGTTGAATGGAGCTGAAGGGACTGGATGGTGTTGAGAGACAGATGGGAGGGGTTGAATGGAGCTGAAGGGGCTGGATGGTGTTGAGAGACAGATGGGAGGGGTTGAGTGGAGCTGAAGGGTGGGACTGGATGGTGTTGAGAGATAGATGGGAGGGGTTGAGTGGAGCTGAAGGGACTGGATGGTGTTAAGAGACAGCTGGGAGGGGTTGAGTGGAGCTGAAGGGACTGGATGGTGTTAAGAGACAGATGGGAGGGGTTGAGTGGAGCTGAAGGGGCTGGATGGTGTTAAGAGACAGATGGGAGGGGCTGAGATGAAGGGTGGGACTGGATGGTGTTGAGAGACAGATGGGAGGGGCTGAAGTGGAGCTGAAGGGGCTGGATGGTGTTAAGAGACAGATGGGAGGGGTTGAATGGAGATGAAGGGGCTGGATGGTGTTAAGAGACAGATGGGAGGGGTTGAATGGAGATGAAGGGGCTGGATGGTGTTAAGAGACAGATGGGAGGGGCTGAGTGGAGCTGAAGGGTGGGACTGGATGGTGTTGAGAGACAGATGGGAGGGGCTGAGTGGAGCTGAAGGGACTGGATGGTGTTAAGAGACAGATGGGAGGGGTTGAGTGGAGCTGAAGGGACTGGATGGTGTTAAGAGACAGATGGGAGGGGCTGAGTGGAGCTGAAGGGACTGGATGGTGTTGAGAGACAGATGGGAGGGGTTGAGTGGAGCTGAAGGGGCTGGATGGTGTTAAGAGACAGATGGGAGGGGTTGAGTGGAGCTGAAGGGGCTGGATGGTGTTGAGAGATAGATGGGAGAGGTTGAATGGAGCTGAAGGGACTGGATGGTGTTAAGAGACAGATGGGAGGGGCTGAGTGGAGCTGAAGGGTGGGACTGGATGGTGTTAAGAGACAGATGGGAGGGGCTGAGTGGAGCTGAAGGGACTGGATGGTGTTGAGAGATAGATGGGAGGGGCTGAGTGGAGCTGAAGGGGCTGGATGGTGTTAAGAGACAGATGGGAGGGGTTGAGTGGAGCTGAAGGGGCTGGATGGTGTTAAGAGATAGATGGGAGGGGCTGAGTGGAGCTGAAGGGACTGGATGGTGTTGAGAGACAGATGGGAGGGGTTGAGTGGAGCTGAAGGGGCTGGATGGTGTTGAGAGATAGATGGGAGGGGTTGAATGGAGATAAAGGGGCTGGATGGTGTTAAGAGACAGATGGGAGGGGTTGAGTGGAGCTGAAGGGGCTGGATGGTGTTGAGAGATAGATGGGAGGGGCTGAGTGGAGCTGAAGGGGCTGGATGGTGTTAAGAGACAGATGGGAGGGGTTGAGTGGAGCTGAAGGGGCTGGATGGTGTTAAGAGACAGATGGGAGGGGCTGAGTGGAGCTGAAGGGTGGGACTGGATGGTGTTGAGAGACAGATGGGAGGGGCTGAGTGGAGCTGAAGGGGCTGGATGGTGTTGAGACAGATGGGAGGGGTTGAATGGAGATGAAGGGGCTGGATGGTGTTCAGAGACAGATGGGAGGGGTTGAATGGAGATGAAGGGGCTGGATGGTGTTAAGAGACAGATGGGAGGGGCTGAGTGGAGCTGAAGGGTGGGGCTGGATGGTGTTGAGAGACAGATGGGAGGGGCTGAGTGGAGCTGAAGGGACTGGATGGTGTTAAGAGACAGATGGGATGGGGACTGGATGGTGTTAAGAGACAGATGGGAGGGGCTGAGTGGAGCTGAAGGGACTGGATGGTGTTGAGAGATAGATGGGAGTGGAGCTGAAGGGACTGGATGGTGTTGAGAGACAGATGGGAGGGGTTGAGTGGAGCTGAAGGGGCTGGATGGTGTTAAGAGACAGATGGGAGGGGTTGAGTGGAGCTGAAGGGGCTGGGTGGTGTTAAGAGACAGATGGGAGGGGTTGAATGGAGATAAAGGGGCTGGATGGTGTTAAGAGACAGATGGGAGGGGCTGAATGGAGATGAATGGGCTGGATGGTGTTAAGAGACAGATGGGAGGGGTTGAATGGAGCTGAATGGGCTGGATGGTGTTAAGAGACAGATGGGAGGGGTTGAATGGAGTTGAAGGGGCTGGATGGTGTTAAGAGACAGATGGGAGGGGTTGAGTGGAGCTGAAGGGGCTGGATGGTGTTAAGAGACAGATGGGAGGGGTTGAGTGGAGCTGAAGGGGCTGGATGGTGTTAAGAGACAGATGGGAGGGGTTGAGTGGAGCTGAAGGGGCTGGATGGTGTTAAGAGATAGATGGGAGGGGCTGAGTGGAGCTGAAGGGACTGGATGGTGTTGAGAGACAGATGGGAGGGGTTGAGTGGAGCTGAAGGGGCTGGATGGTGTTGAGAGATAGATGGGAGGGGTTGAATGGAGATAAAGGGGCTGGATGGTGTTAAGAGACAGATGGGAGGGGTTGAGTGGAGCTGAAGGGGATGGATGGTGTTGAGAGATAGATGGGAGGGGCTGAGTGGAGCTGAAGGGGCTGGATGGTGTTAAGAGACAGATGGGAGGGGTTGAATGGAGATGAAGGGGCTGGATGGTGTTAAGAGACAGATGGGAGCTGAAGGGGCTGGATGGTGTTAAGAGACAGATGGGAGGGGCTGAGTGGAGCTGAAGGGTGGGACTGGATGGTGTTGAGAGACAGATGGGAGGGGCTGAGTGGAGCTGAAGGGGCTGGATGGTGTTGAGACAGATGGGAGGGGTTGAATGGAGATGAAGGGGCTGGATGGTGTTCAGAGACAGATGGGAGGGGTTGAATGGAGATGAAGGGGCTGGATGGTGTTAAGAGACAGATGGGAGGGGCTGAGTGGAGCTGAAGGGTGGGGCTGGATGGTGTTGAGAGACAGATGGGAGGGGCTGAGTGGAGCTGAAGGGACTGGATGGTGTTAAGAGACAGATGGGAGGGGTTGAGTGGAGCTGAAGGGACTGGATGGTGTTAAGAGACAGATGGGAGGGGCTGAGTGGAGCTGAAGGGACTGGATGGTGTTGAGAGATAGATGGGAGGGGCTGAGTGGAGCTGAAGGGACTGGATGGTGTTGAGAGACAGATTGGAGGGGTTGAGTGGAGCTGAAGGGGCTGGATGGTGTTAAGAGACAGATGGGAGGGGTTGAGTGGAGCTGAAGGGGCTGGATGGTGTTAAGAGACAGATGGGAGGGGTTGAGTGGAGCTGAAGGGGCTGGATGGTGTTAAGAGACAGATGGGAGGGGTTGAGTGGAGCTGAAGGGGCTGGATGGTGTTAAGAGACAGATGGGAGGGGTTGAGTGGAGCTGAAGGGGCTGGATGGTGTTAAGAGACAGATGGGAGGGGTTGAATGGAGATAAAGGGGCTGGATGGTGTTAAGAGACAGATGGGAGGGTTGAGGGGCTGGATGGTGTTAAGAGACAGATGGGAGGGGTTGAATGGAGATGAAGGGGCTGGATGGTGTTAAGAGACAGATGGGAGGGGTTGAGTGGAGCTGAAGGGGCTGGATGGTGTTAAGAGACAGATGGTTGAGTTGAAGAGACAGATGGGAGGGGTTGAATGGAGATAAAGGGGCTGGATGGTGTTAAGAGACAGATGGGAGGGGTTGAATGGAGATAAAGGGGCTGGATGGTGTTAAGAGACAGATGGGAGGGGTTGAGTGGAGCTGAAGGGGCTGGATGGTTTTGAGAGACAGATGGGAGGGGTTGAGTGGAGCTGAAGGGGCTGGATGGTGTTAAGAGACAGATGGGAGGGGTTGAATGGAGATAAAGGGGCTGGATGGTGTTAAGAGACAGATGGGAGGGGTTGAGTGGAGCTGAAGGGGCTGGATGGTGTTAAGAGACAGATGGGAGGGGTTGAATGGAGATAAAGGGGCTGGATGGTGTTAAAAGACAGATGGGAGGGGTTGAGTGGAGCTGAAGGGGCTGGATGGTGTTAAGAGACAGATGGGAGGGGTTGAATGGAGATGAAGGGGCTGGATGGTGTTAAAAGACAGATGGGAGGGGCTGAGTGGAGCTGAAGGGGCTGGATGGTGTTAAGAGACAGATGGGAGGGGTTGAATGGAGATGAAGGGGCTGGATGGTTTTGAGAGACGGATGGGAGGGGTTGAGTGGAGCTGAAGGGGCTGGATGGTGTTAAGAGACAGATGGGAGGGGTTGAATGGAGCTGAAGGGTGGGACTAATAACAAGAGAAACAATGTTGGGCATAAGGGATGTGTAGAATGTATATAGGTTCGGAGCTTTTGTGAAACAGCATAGTTACAAATAGAAATCAAACTGGATGGACATCAGAAATAGAGGAAGGACTAAGAACAAACAAGAGAGAACTATTGTAAAGTAGACTGTGTCTGTAGAGTGTGTATAAGATGTATGGATTGAAGGTAGAAGTAGAAGTGTTTATTAGTTTACTCCAACTGGGGGATCGGGGGAAGGGTTTGGGGAATAATAATAAAGGTATATTCTTTAAAAAAGTATGTCTATATAGGTATGTGTATGTACAGTATATATGTGTATATGTATGTCTATATAGGTATGTGTATGTATATATATATTATTATTATTATTATTATTATATATGTGTATAGGTATGTGTATGTATATATGTGTATATGGGTATGTGTATGTATATATGTGTATATAGGTATGTGTATGTATATATGTGTATATAGGTATGTGTATGTATATATGTGTATGTATATATGTGTATATGGGTATGTGTATGTATATATGTGTATATAGGTATGTGTATGTATATATGTGTATATAGGTATGTGTATGTATATATGTGTATGTATTTATGTGTATATATGTATGTCTATATAGGTATGTATATGTACAGTATATATGTGTATATGTATGTCTATATAGGTATGTGTACAGTATATATGTGTATATATATGCATGCGTGTATGGATATATATATTTACCCAAAACATATGGGGGATTGGAAATGATGCAGACAATTACATTGGAAGCAACATTCTTCCCTCAATATTAAGCCGATCTTCCCTCAAAAAAACAAAAAACAAAACATTATACGACTCCTTGCCATTCCTCAAGTTATAACGCGTTAGTTGCTTACTGCATGCTGGTAATCTGTGTGAAATGTCGTTATAGTTAGCTCACCAACGAACCTATATCTTTGAACTAATGTTTTCCCTCTACAGTATGTGGTTCATTTTCAGAATGAGAGAATTAGGTGAAAATGAGGCGTTGCTTGTTTAAAAACCTCTTAAGGATCTACCCCTTCCCCCCCCCCCCCAAATTTCCTCCTAAAATGACATACCCAACTCTAACTGCCTGTAGCTCAGACCCTGAAGCAAGGATATGCATATTCTTGGTACCATTTCAAAGGAAACACTTTGAAGTTTGTGGAAATGTGAAATTAATGTAGTTGAATATAACACATTAGATCTGGTAAAAGATAATACAAAGAAAAAAATGCTTTAAAAAATAAAATCCATACCATCTTTGAAATGGAAGAGCAAGGTGCAATTTAGATTGTGGCCACTAGATGGCAGCAGTGTATGGGCAAAATTTTAGACTGATCCAATGAACCATTGTATTTCTGTTCAAAATGTTGTATCGACTGCCCAAATGTGCGAAATTGGTGTATTAATACATTTTCATGTTCATAACTGTGCACTCCCCTCAAACAATAGCATGGTATTATTTCACTGTAATAGCTACTGTAAATTAGACAGTGCAGTTAGACTAACAACAATTTAAGCCTTCTGCCAATATCAGATATGTCTATGTCCTGGGAAATGTTCTTGTTACTTACAACCTCATGCTAATCACATTAGCCTATGTTAGCTCAACCTCATGCTAATCACATTAGTTTACGTTAGCTCAACCTCATGCTAATCACATTAGCCTATGTTAGCTCAACCTCATGGTAATCACATTAGCTTACGTTAGCTCAACCTCATGCTAATCACATTAGCCTACGTTAGCTCAACCTCATGCTAATCACATTAGCCTACGTTAGCTCAACCTTCCCACGGGTGTCCCACTGATCTGGTAGAGGTTAAACAAGTGTAGCTGGAGCTGGGCCTGGCTTAAGCTGGATGCCACTAGAGGTGAAAGGAACACCACACACTTTCCCTCTATCACTTTTTAAATACGGTGGATGGAAAGGGGCCTGAAAGAGACCAATTATGCCAACAAAGGATCTCATGCTCTGCTGGCACATTGTACAACAGATGTCCACAGTGTACAATGTAATAATGTGCAGTGAAGCCCACAGATATTGTTTTTGTTGTGTTGAACTTGATAGTAACACGTGAGTGAGTGCGTGGGATTTATTTTTTTACTCGGTGAACATTTGCACACATGTATCCTTGTGTAGTTGATCAATGTCTACAGAGGCCACTATAATTGAGCAACAATAGAATGCCTGTTTCTACTTTGCAATGTTTTCCCCCCAGTATATTTAGTGTGGTCACAAGCGTTCTATTATCAAGGCTAAAAGTAGTGTATTATTAGTGTTTTCTTTCTCATTTGCTGTGAAGTCTGGGCAACAAATAACATTGGATTTTGCTTTCTTTACTTTTTTAATGAGCTATTTTAGGGTCACATGAACCACTTTTTATTTTACACACAGAGACTGATCATGTAGATCATATTCTGTTGGTTAATTAGTTAAAAACCTGCGTTATTGTTTCAGTGCAACAACAAAAAAGTGTCACCTTTTTGGTCCCTCAGAAGTTTGTATCCCTGTATTATGTAAAATAAAGAACTGAATGGTGTGGCAGCACTATGAGGTCACATAAATAACTGAATGGTGTGGCAGCACTATGAGGTAAAATAAAGAACTGAATGGTGTGGCAGCACTATGAGGTAAAATAAAGAACTGAATGGTGTGGCAGCACTATGAGGTAACATAAAGAACTGAATGGTGTGGCAGCACTATGAGGTAACATAAAGAACTGAATGGTGTGGCAGCACTATGAGGTAAAATAAAGAACTGAATGGTGTGGCAGCACTATGAGGTAAAATAAAGAACTGAATGGTGTGGCAGCACTATGAGGTAAAATAAAGAACTGAATGGTGTGGCAGCACTATGAGGTAAAATAAAGAACTGAATGGTGTGGCAGCACTATGAGGTAAAATAAAGAACTGAATGGTGTGGCAGCACTGAGGTAAAATAAAGAACTGAATGGTGTGGCAGCACTATGAGGTAACATAAAGAACTGAATGGTGTGGCAGCACTATGAGGTAACATAAAGAACTGAATGTTGTGGCAGCACTATGAGGTAACATAAAGAACTGAATGGTGTGGCAGCACTATGAGGTAACATAAAGAACTGAATGGTGTGGCAGCACTATGAGATAACATAAAGAACTGAATGGTGTGGCAGCACTATGAGGTAACATAAAGAACTGAATGGTGTGGCAGCACTATGAGGTAATATAAAGAACTGAATGGTGTGGCAGCACTATGAGGTCAAATAAAGCACTGAATGGTGTGGCAGCACTATGAGGTCAAATAAAGCACTGAATGGTGTGGCAGCACTATGAGGTAAAATAAAACAACACTGAATGGTGTGGCAGCACTATGAGGTAAAATAAAACACTGAATGGTGTGGCAGCACTATGAGGTAACATAAAGAACTGAATGGTGTGGCAGCACTATGAGGTAACATAAAGAACTGAATGGTGTGGCAGCACTATGAGGTAACATAAAGAACTGAATTGTCATGCAGGTGAATGAGGACCCAAAAGCGACTTGGCGAAAACAGAGTCTTTAATCCAGTAAAGTAATTCTACAAACATAAGACATAATTCCACTCGTAATGACGAGAACAGACTGGAGACTCGATCAAGAACTGCAGGTTGCCTCGGGAAGGCACTTGAACCTAGCAGACTCAGACACCTGCTCTCCACGCAGCATCTGAGGGAAACACGACACGACAGGGCGATACACAGACACAGCACGGTGAACAATAGACAAGGATCCGACAGGGCAGGAACGGAAAACAAGGAGAGAAATAGGGACTCTAATCAGGGAAAAGAATAGGGAACAGGTGTGGGAAGACTAAATGATTGATTAGGGGAATAGGAACAGCTGGGAGCAGGAACGGAACGATAGAGAGAAGAGAGAGAGGAAGGGAGAGAGAAAAAGGGGAACGAACCTAAAAAGACCAGCAGGGGGAAAATGAACAGAGGGAAAAGCCAAAATGACAAGACAATCTAAGACAAAACATGACAGTACCCCCCCACTCACCGAGCGCCTCGAGGAGGAATCCTGGCGGCAACGGAGGAAATCATCAATGAGTGAACGGTCCAGCACGTCCCGAGACGGAACCCAACTCCTCTCCTCAGGACCGTAACCCTCCCAATCCACTAAGTATTGGTGACCCCGTCCCCGAGAACGCATGTCCATGATCCTACGTACCTTGTAAATAGGTGCGCTCTCGACAAGGACGGGAGGGGGGGAGGGAAGACGAACGGGGGTGCGAAGAAAGGGCTTGACACAGGAGACATGGAAGACAGGATGGACGCGACGAAGATGTCGCGGAAGAAGCAGTCGCACAGCGACAGGATTGACGACCTGGGAGACACGGAACGGACCAATGAACCGCGGAGTCAACTTACGAGAAGCTGTCGTAAGAGGAAGGTTGCGAGTGGAAAGCCACACTCTCTGGCCGCAACAATACCTTGGACTCTTAATCCTGCGTTTATTGGCGGCTCTCACAGTCTGTGCCCTGTAACGGCAAAGTGCAGACCTCACCCTCCTCCAGGTGCGCTCACAACGTTGGACAAACGCTTGAGCGGAGGGAACGCTGGACTCGGCAAGCTGGGAAGAGAACAGAGGAGGCTGGTAACCCAGACTACTCTGAAACGGAGATAACCCGGTAGCAGACGAAGGAAGCGAGTTGTGAGCGTATTCTGCCCAGGGGAGCTGTTCTGCCCAAGACGCAGGGTTTCTGAAAGAAAGGCTGCGTAGTATGCGACCAATCGTCTGATTGGCCCTCTCTGCTTGACCGTTAGACTGGGGATGAAACCCGGAAGAGAGACTGACGGACGCACCAATCAAACGACAGAACTTCCTCCAAAACTGTGACGTGAATTGCGGGCCTCTGTCTGAAACGGCGTCTAACGGGAGGCCATGAATTCTGAACACATTCTCGATGATGATTTGTGCCGTCTCCTTAGCGGAAGGAAGTTTAGCGAGGGGAATGAAATGTGCCGCCTTAGAGAACCTATCGACAACCGTAAGAATCACAGTCTTCCCCGCAGACAAAGGCAGACCGGTAATGAAGTCTAGGGCGATGTGAGACCATGGTCGAGAAGGAATGGGGAGCGGTCTGAGACGACCGGCAGGAGGAGAGTTACCCGACTTAGTCTGCGCGCAGTCCGAACAAGCAGCCACGAAACGGCGCGTGTCACGCTCCTGAGTCGGCCACCAAAAGCGCTGGCGAATAGACGCAAGAGTGCCTCGAACACCGGGATGACCAGCTAACTTGGAAGAGTGAGCCCACTGAAGAACAGCCAGACGAGTGGAAACAGGAACGAAAAGGAGGTTACTAGGACAAGCGCGCGGCGACGCAGTGTGCGTGAGTGCTTGCTTAACCTGTCTTTCAATTCCCCAGACTGTCAACCCGACAACACGCCCATAAGGAAGAATCCCCTCGGGATCAGTAGAAGCCACAGAAGAACTAAACAGACGGGATAAGGCATCAGGCTTGGTGTTTTTGCTACCCGGACGGTAAGAAATCACAAACTCGAAACGAGCGAAAAACAACGCCCAACGAGCTTGACGGGCATTAAGTCGTTTGGCAGAACGGATGTACTCAAGGTTCTTATGGTCTGTCCAAACGACAAAAGGAACGGTCGCCCCCCAACCACTGTCGCCATTCGCCTAGGGCTAAGCGGATGGCGAGCAGTTCGCGGTTACCCACATCATAGTTGCGTTCAGATGGCGACAGGCGATGAGAAAAATAAGCGCAAGGATGAACCTTATCGTCAGACTGGAAGCGCTGGGATAGAATGGCTCCCACGCCTACCTCTGAAGCGTCAACCTCGACAATGAATTGTCTAGTGACGTCAGGAGTAACGAGGATAGGAGCGGACGTACAACGTTCTTTTAGAAGATCAAAAGCTCCCTGGGCGGAACCGGACCACTTAAAACACGTCTTGACAGAAGTAAGAGCTGTGAGAGGGGCAGCAACTTGACCGAAATTACGAATGAAACGCCGATAGAAATTAGCGAAACCTAAAAAGCGCTGCAACTCGACACGTGACCTTGGAACGGGCCAATCACTGACAGCTTGGACCTTAGCGGAATCCATCTGAATGCCTTCAGCGGAAATAACGGAACCGAGAAAAGTAACGGAGGAGACATGAAAAGAGCACTTCTCAGCCTTCACGTAGAGACAATTCTCTAAAAGGCGCTGTAGAACACGTCGAACGTGCTGAACATGAATCTCGAGTGACGGTGAAAAAATCAGGATATCGTCAAGATAGACAAAAACAAAGATGTTCAGCATGTCTCTCAGAACATCATTAACTAATGCCTGAAAAACAGCTGGCGCATTGGCGAGACCAAACGGCAGAACCCGGTACTCAAAATGCCCTAACGGAGTGTTAAACGCCGTTTTCCACTCGTCCCCCTCTCTGATGCGCACGAGATGGTAAGCGTTACGAAGGTCCAACTTAGTAAAGCACCTGGCTCCCTGCAGAATCTCGAAGGCTGATGACATAAGGGGAAGCGGATAACGATTCTTAACCGTTATGTCATTCAGCCCTCGATAATCCACGCAGGGGCGCAGAGTACCGTCCTTTTTCTTAACAAAAAGAACCCCGCCCCGGCCGGAGAGGAAGAAGGCACTATGGTACCGGCGTCAAGAGACACAGATAAATAATCCTCGAGAGCCTTACGTTCGGGAGCCGACAGAGAGTATAGTCTACCCCGAGGAGGAGTGGTCCCCGGAAGGAGATCAATACTACAATCATACGACCGGTGAGGAGGAAGGGAGTTGGCTCGGGACCGACTGAAGACCGTGCGCAGATCATGATATTCCTCCGGCACTCCTGTCAAATCGCCAGGTTCCTCCTGAGAAGTGGGGACAGAAGAAATGGGAGGGATGGCAGACATTAAACACTTCACATGACAAGAAACGTTCCAGGATAGGATAGAATTACTAGACCAATTAATAGAAGGATTATGACATACTAGCCAGGGATGACCCAAAACAACAGGTGTAAAAGGTGAACGAAAAATCAAAAAAGAAATAGTCTCACTGTGGTTACCAGATACTGTGAGAGTTAAAGGTAGTGTCTCAAATCTGATACTGGGAAGATGACTACCATCTAAGGCAAACATGGGCGTAGGCTTGTCTAACTGTCTGAAAGGAATGTCATGTTTCCGAGCCCATGCTTCGTCCATGAAACAACCCTCAGCCCCGAGTCAATCAAGGCACTGCATGTAGCACCCGAACCGGTCCAGCGTAGATGGACCGACATAGTAGTACAGGATCTAGATGAAGAGACCTGAGTAGTAGCGCTCACCAGTAGCCCTCCGCTTACTGATGAGCTCTGGCCTTTTACTGGACATGAATTGACAAAATGTCCATCAAATCCGCAATAGAGGCACAGGCGGTTGGTGATCCTCCGTTCCCTCTCCTTAGTCGAGATGCGAATACCTCCCAGCTGCATGGGCTCAGTCTCTGAGCCAGAGGAGGGAGATGGTTGCGATGCGGAGCAGGGAAACACCGTTGACGCGAGCTCTCTTCCACGAGCTTGGTGACGAAGATCTACCCGTCGTTCTATGCGGATGGCGAGAGCAATCAAAGAGTCCACACTGAAAGGAACCTCCCGAGAGAGAATCTCATCTTTGACCACTGCGTGGAGTCCCTCCAGAAAACGAGCGAGCAGCGCCGCTCGTTCCAGTCACTAGAGGCAGCAAGAGTGCGAAACTCTATAGAGTAATCCGTTATGGATCGATCACCTTGGCATAGGGAAGCCAGGGCCCTAGAAGCCTCCCTACCAAAAACTGAACGGTCAAAAACCCGAATCATCTCCTCTTTAAAGTTCTGGTAATTGTTTGAACAATCAGCCCTTGCCTCCCAGATAGCTGTGCCCCACTCTCGAGCCCGGCCAGTAAGGAGTGAAATGACGTAAGCAACCCGAGCTCTCTCGCTAGAGTATGTGTTGGGTTGGAGAGAGAACACAATATCACACTGAGTGAGAAAGGAGCGGCACTCCGTGGGCTGCCCGGAGTAGCAAGGTGGGTTATTAACCCTAGGTTCCGGAGGCTCGGCAGGCCAGGAAGTAACAGGTGGCACGAGACGAAGACTCTGGAACTGTCCAGAGAGGTCGGAAACCTGAGCGGCCAGGTTCTCCACGGCATGGCGAGCAGCAGACAATTCCTGCTCGTGTCTGCCGAGCATGGCTCCTGGATCTCGACGGCAGTGTTACGAACGTCTGTAGTCGCTGGGTCCATTCTTTGGTCGGATCCTTCTGTCATGCAGGTGAATGAGGACCCAAAAGCGACTTGGCGAAAACAGAGTCTTTAATCCAGTAAAGTAATTCTACAAACATAAGACATAATTCCACTCGTAATGACGAGAACAGACTGGAGACTCGATCAAGAACTGCAGGTTGCCTCGGGAAGGCACTTGAACCTAGCAGACTCAGACACCTGCTCTCCACGCAGCATCTGAGGGAAACACGACACGACAGGGCGATACACAGACACAGCACGGTGAACAATAGACAAGGATCCGACAGGGCAGGAACGGAAAACAAGGAGAGAAATAGGGACTCTAATCAGGGAAAAGAATAGGGAACAGGTGTGGGAAGACTAAATGATTGATTAGGGGAATAGGAACAGCTGGGAGCAGGAACGGAACGATAGAGAGAAGAGAGAGAGGAAGGGAGAGAGAAAAAGGGGAACGAACCTAAAAAGACCAGCAGGGGGAAAATGAACAGAGGGAAAAGCCAAAATGACAAGACAATCTAAGACAAAACATGACATGAATGGTGTGGCAGCACTATGAGGTAACATAAAGAACTGAATGGTGTGGCAGCACTATGAGGTAACATAAAGAACTGAATGATGTGGCAGCACTATGAGGTAACATAAATAACTGAATGGTGTGGCAGCACTATGAGGTAACATAAAGAACTGAATGGTGTGGCAGCACTATGAGGTAACATAAAGAACTGAATGGTGTGGCAGCACTATGAGGTAATATAAAGAACTGAATGGTGTGGCAGCACTATGAGGTAAAATAAAGCACTGAATGGTGTGGCAGCACTATGAGGTCAAATAAAAATACTGAATGGTGTGGCAGCACTATGAGGTAAAATAAAACTGAATGGTGTGGCAGCACTGAAAAATAAAACTGAATGGTGTGGCAGCACTATGAGGTAAAATAAAAACACTGAATGGTGTGGCAGCACTATGAGGTAAATAAAGAACTGAATGGTGTGGCAGCACTATGAGGTAACATAAAGAATGAATGGTGTGGCAGCACTATGAGGTAACATAAAGAACTGAATGGTGTGGCAGCACTATGAGGTAACATAAAGAACTGAATGGTGTGGCAGCACTATGAGGTAACATAAAGAACTGAATGGTGTGGCAGCACTATGAGGTAACATAAAGAACTGAATGGTGTGGCAGCACTATGAGGTAACATAAAGAACTGAATGGTGTGGCAGCACTATGAGGTAAGAACTGAATGGTGTGGCAGCACTATGAGGTAAAATAAAGAACTGAATGGTGTGGCAGCACTATGAGGTAAAATAAAGAACTGAATGGTGTGGCAGCACTATGAGGTCACATAAAGAACTGAATGGTGTGGCAGCACTATGAGGTAACATAAAGAACTGAATGGTGTGGCAGCACTATGAGGTAAAATAAAGAACTGAATGGTGTGGCAGCACTATGAGGTAAAATAAAGAACTGAATGGTGTGGCAGCACTATGAGGTAACATAAAGAACTGAATGGTGTGGCAGCACTATGAGGTAACATAAAGAACTGAATGGTGTGGCAGCACTATGAGGTAACATAAAGAACTGAATGGTGTGGCAGCACTATGAGGTAAAATAAAGAACTGAATGGTGTGGCAGCACTATGAGGTAACATAAAGAACTGAATGGTGTGGCAGCACTATGAGGTAACATAAAGAACTGAATGGTGTGGCAGCACTATGAGGTAACATAAAGAACTGAATGGTGTGGCAGCACTGAGGTATAAAGAACTGTGGTGGCAGCACTATGAGGTAACATAAAGAACTGAATGGTGTGGCAGCACTATGAGGTAACATAAAGAACTGAATGGTGTGGCAGCACTATGAGGTAAATAAAGAACTGAATGGTGTGGCAGCACTATGAGGTAAC